>NC_061114.1:113560780-113643632 GCF_002878395.1 Capsicum annuum
ATCTCGAACCTCGGGCCCACTCCAAAAATCGTATGCTATATAGCACACTAATTTTGCCTAAAAATGGCTTGTTCGCACTGTTTCACCCGTTTGACCACCTAAATTGCTCCACCCACCCCAAAGGTTCTCATTAGGCCGCTCCCCTATGTGGTACGCCCAGGCCAATTTTTGACCTATGGCACCCTGAACCTCGAGCCCACCCTCAAAACTGTGGGCTATAGCATACTGATTTAGCCTAAAAATGCCCCGTTCATGCCGTTTTGCCCGTTTGACCACCTAAATAGACTCAAATAATAAAACGAACCACATTGGGATGATCCCCAACCTCCCTGGCACGCCTAGGTTGATTTTCGGCCCACGACACCCTCGGAACCCAAGCCCCACCCCAAAACCGTAGATTATCGCATATCGATTTGGCTCGAAAATGCCCCATTCACGCCATTTCACCCGTTTAACCACCCAAATAGCCTCGAATAAATAAACGGACCATACTGGGATGATCCCTAACCACCCTAGATGCCTAGGTCAATTTTCGGCCCATGACACCCCAAACCTAAGGCTCACCCCAGAAACCGTGGGCTATAGCACACTGATTTGGCTTGAAAATGCCCCGTTCGCATCAGTTTACCCGTTTGACCACCTAAATGACCTCGAATAAATAAACGGACCACACTAGGACTATACCCAACCTCCGTGGCACGCCCAAGTTAATTTTTGGCCCACGGTACCCTCAAACCCCGAGCCCACCCTCAAAACTATGGGCTGTAGCACACCAATTTGGCCTAAAATTTCTTCATTCGCGTCGTTTTGCCCATCTAACTACCCAAATGGCCTCGAATAAATAAATAGATTGCTCTGGGATAATCCCCAATCTGCCTGGCACGCTCAGGTCGATTTTTGGCCTACGAAACCTTCGAACCCCGGGCTCACCCCCAAAACCGTGGGCTATAGCACACCGATTTGGCCCGAAAATGCTCTATTCTCTCCGTTTCATCTGTTTGACCACCTTAATGGCCTTGAATAAATAAACAAACCACACTGGGATGATGTCCAACCTCCCGAGAACGTCCAGGTTAATTTTTGACCCATAGCACGCCCAGACGCCAGGCCCACCCCTAAAATCCTGGCCTATAGGACACCGATTTGGCCCCAAAATGGCCCGTCCGCATTATTTCGACCATTTGTCCATCCAAATGGCCACGAAAATTTAAACGGACCACACTGGGATGATCCCCAACCTGCTTAGAATCCCTCGGTCGATTTTCGGTCTACAATACGCCTGAACTCCGAGCCTACCTCCAAAACTGTGATTTATACACATTGATTTAGCCCAAAAATACCTCGTTCACATTGTTTCAACCGTTTGTCCACCCAAATGGCCACAAAAATTTAAACAGACTGCTCTAGGATGATCCTTAACCTCCCTGGCACACCTCGATCGATTTTTGGCCCACAGTATGGGGTATAGCATACAAATTTGGCAAATGTTTTGTCCGTTTGTCCACCCAAATGGCCACGAAAATTTAAACGAACCATACTTGGATGATTCCCAACCTCTCTCGTATGTCCCGGTCAATTTTTGGCACCCCCAAAACCATGGGCTATAAAACATCGATTTGTCCCGAAAATGCTCCATTCATACTGTTTCGCCCGTCTATCCAGCCAAATGGCCACAAAAATTTAAATCGACCACACTGGGATGATCCCCACATTTTAAATTTTTAAAGAGGTTAAGGATCATCCCAGTGTGGTCCGTTTAAATTTTCATGGCCATTTAGGTGGAAAGACGGGCAAAATAGTATGAATGGAGCATTTTTGGGATAAATCGATGTTCTATAGCCCACAATTTTGGATGTGGGATAAGGGTTCGACCGTGCTATGGGCTAAAAATCGGCCGTGGCATGCCAGGGAGATTGGGTATCATCCCAGTGTGGTCCGTTTAAATTTTCATGGCCATTTGGGTGAACAAATGGGCGAAACGGCGCAAACGGAGCATTTTTAGGCCAAATTAGTGTGCTATAGCCTATAATTTTGGGGTTGGGCTCGGGGTTCGGGCGTGCTGTGGGCCGAAAATTGATTGAGGCATGCCAGGGAGGTTGGGGATCATCCCAGTGTGATCCGTTTAAATTTTTGTGGCCATTTGGGTGGACAAACGGGCGAAAAGGCGCGAATGGGGCATTTTCGGTGTAAATCGGTGTGCTATAGGCCACGGTTTTGGGGGTGGGCCCAGGGTTTGGGTGTGCTATGGGCCAAAAATCTACCGGGGCATTCCAGGGAGATTGGGTATCATCCCATTATGGTCCGTTTAAATTTTCATGGCCATTTGGCTAGACAAATGAGTGAAACAATGAAAATAAGGCATTTTCGGGCCTAGTCGGTGTGCTAGAGCCTACGATTTTGATGGTGGGCCTGGGTTTCGGGTATGCTACTGGACAAAAATTGGCCGAAGCATGCCAGGGAGGTTGGGTATCTTCCCAGTGTGGTTCGTTAAAATTTCTGTGGCCATTTGAATGGACAAACGGGCGAAACGGCGCGAACGGGGCATTTTTGGACCAAATCGGTGTGTTATAGCCCGCTGTTTTGGGGGTGGGATCGGGCGTGCTGTGGGTTGAAAATCGATTGGGACGTGCTAGGGAGGTTGGGGATCGTCTCAGTGTAGTTCGTTTAAATTTTCAAGGCAATTTGGGTGGACAAACAGGCAAAGCGGCACGAACGGGGCATTTTCAGGCCAAATCAGTGTGCTATAGCCCACAGTGTCGGGGATGGGCTTGGGGTCCGGGTATGATGTCGGTAAAAAATCAGCTGGGGCATACCAAGAAGGTTGGGGATCGTCCCAGTGTTGTCCGTTTAAAGTTTTGTGGCTATTTGGGTGGACAAAATGGTAAAACGGCGCGAATAGGGAATTTTCAGACTAAATCGGTGTGCTATAGTCCACAGTTTTGGGGGTGGGCCCAGGTTTCGGGCATGAAGTGGAACAAAAATCGATCGGAGCATGCCAGGGAGGTTGGGGATCATCCCAGTATGGTCCGTTTAATTTTTCATGGCCATTTGGGTAGACAAACGGGCGAAACAGTGTGAATGGGGCATTTTTAGGCCAAATCGGGCATTCCTGGCATGCCTCGATCAATTTTCGGCCCACAGCATGCCCGGACTCGGGACCACCCTCGAAACCATGGGATCTAGCACACCGATTTAGCTTGAAAATGCCTCGTTCATGCCGTTTTGCCCGTTTGTCCACCCAAATGGCCATGAAAAATTAAATGGACTATACTGGGACTATCTCTAACCTCCTTGGAACGCCCCGATTGATTTTAGGCCGACAAAACATCTATACCCCAAGCCCACCCCTAAAAACGTGGGCTATAGCACATCGATTAGGCCTGAAAATGCCCCGTTCATGCCGTTTCGCCCGTTAGTTTACCCAAATGTCCACGAAAAATTCAATGGACCACACTAGGACGATCCCCAAACTCCCTGGTACACTCCGGTCAATTTTTGACCCACAGCAAGCCCGGACACCGGGCACACCCCCAAAACTGTGGGCTATAGCACACCGATTTGGCACGAAAATGCTCCGTTAGCACCGTTTCGCTCGTTTGTCCACCCAAATAGCCACGAATAATTAAACGGACACAGTGGGACGATCCCCAACCTCCCAGGAATGCCCCGGTCGATTTTTGGCCCACTGAACACCCGAAAACCGGGGCCACCCCCGAAACCGTGGGCTATAGCACATCGATTTGGCCCAAAATGCCCCGTTCGCGCTGTTTCACTCGTTTGTCCACCTAAATGGCCACGAAAAATTAAACGGACCACACTGAGATGATCACCAACCTCCCTGGCATGCCTTGATCGATTTTTGACTCATAGTACGCTCGAATTCTGGGCCCACCCCAAAACCTGTGAGCTATAGCACACCGATTTGGCCCAAAAATGCCTCGTTCACGCCGTTTCGCCCGTTTGTCTACCCAAATGGCCATGAAAAATAAAACGGACTACACTGGAACTATCTCTAACCTCCTTGGCATGCCCCAATCGATTTTCAACCTACAAATGTCTGGAACCCAGGCCAACCCCTAAAACCATGGGCTATAGCACATCGATTAGGCCTGAAAATGCCCCATTCACGTCGTTTCGCCCGTTAGTCCATCCAAATGTCCATGAAAAATTCAATGGACCACACTGGGATGATCCCCAAACTCCCTAGCACACCCCGGTCGATTTTTGACCTACAGAAAGCCCGGACACCGAGCCCACCCCCAAAATCGTGGGCTATAGCACACCGATTTGGCACGAAAATGCTCCATTAGCGCCGTTTCGCCCGTTTGTCCACCCAAATGGCCACGAACAATTAAACGGACACAGTGGGATGATACTCAACCTCCCAAGAATGTCCCAATCGATTTTTGGCCCACTGAACACCCGAACACCGGGGCCACCCCCAAAACCGTGGGCTATAGCACATCAATTTGGCCCAAAATACCCCGTTCGCGCCGTTTCACCCGTTTGTCCACCCAAATGGCCACAAAAAATTAAACGGACCATACTGAGATGATCACCAACCTCCCTGGCATGCCTCGGTCGATTTTTGACACATAGTACGCCCGAATTCCGAGCCCACCCCAAAACCTGTGGGCTATAGCACACCAATTTGGCCCAAAAATGCCTCGTTCGCGCTATTTCGCCCTTTTGTCCACCCAAATGTCCATGAAAAATTAAAAGGACCACATTGGGACACTCATCAACCTCCCTGTCATGCCTCGAACAATTTTCGGCCCACAGCACTCTCGGACCAAAGGCCCACCCCCAAAACCATAGGCTATAGCACACCGATTTGGCCCGTAAATACCCCATTAGCGCCATTTTGCCCGTTTGTCCACCCAAATGGCCATGAAAAATTAAACAAACCACACTGGGACGATCCTCAACCTCCCTGGAATGCCCCGGTCGATTTTCGGCCCACTACATGCCCGTTTGTCCACCCAAATGGCCATAAAAAATTAAACAGTCCACACCAGGATGATCTCCAACCTCCATGGCACGCATCAATCAATTTTCATCCCCTAGCATGCCTGGATCACGAGCCAACCCCCAAATCGTGGGCTATAGCACACCGATTTGGCCCAAATAACCACAAAAAATTAGTCGGAACACATTGGGATGATCCCCAACCTCCCTGGCACATTTCGATCGATTTTCGGCCCACAATACGCCCGAATCCTGAGCCCACCGCCGAAACCATAGCACACCGTTTTGGCCCAAAATACCTCGTTCATATTGTTTTTCCTAATTGTCAGTCTAAACGGCCACAAAAAATTAAACAGACCATACTGGGATAATCCCCAACCTCCTTGGCATGCGTCGATCAATTTTCGGCCTATATTACGTTCGAACCCCTATCCCACCATCAAAATCGTGAGCAAAAGCACACCGATTTGGCCCAAAAATTCTCCATTTACGCCGTTTCGCCAGTTTGTCCATCGAAATGGTCATGAAAAATTAGACGGACCACACTAGGATGATTTTCAACCTCCCTAGCATGCCCCATTTGATTTTTGGCACACAGCACGCTCGGACCCAGGGCCCACCCCCGAAATCATGGTATATAGCACACTAATTTGGCCTAAAATTCCTCGTTCGTGCCGTTTCGCCCGTTTGACCACCCAAATGGCAACGAAAAATTAAACGGACCATACTGGGATGATCCCCAACTTCCCTAGCTTGCCCCAATTGATTTTCTACCTACAGTACACCCGAACCCCGGGACCACCCCCAAAACCGTGGGCTATAGCACACCAATTTGACTCAAAAATGCCCTGTTCACGATGCTTCGCCTGTTTGTCCATCCAAATGGCCATGAAAAATTAGACGAACTATACTGAGATTATCCCCAACCTTCCTGGCATACCCCGTTCAATTTTTGGAACACAGCACGCCCGAACCTCGAGCCCACCCCTAAAATCGTGGCCTATAGCACATCGATTTGGCCTGAAAATGTCCCATTCGCACCGTTTATCCTCCCAAATGACCATGAAAAATTAAACGGACCACACTGGGATAGTCCCCAAACTCTCTGGCATGCCCCGATTGATTTTTGGCCCCCAGCACACCCGGACCGTGGGCTCACCCTCAAAATTGTGGGCTATAACACACCGATTTTGCCTGAAAATGCCTCGTTCGCGCCGTTTTGCCCGTTTGTCCACCCAAATGACCATGAAAAATTAAATGGACCACACTAGGATGATCCCCAACCTCCCTGGCATGGCTCGATCGATTTTTGGCTGACAGCATGCTCGAACACCGAGCCCACCCCTTAAATTATGGGTTATAGCATACTGATTTGACCCGAAAATGCACCGTTCATGCCGTTACGCCCGTTTATCCACCCAAATGGCCACAAAAAATTAAATGGACTATACCTGGATGAACCCCAAGCTCCCTGGTATGCCTCTATCAATTTTTGGCCAACAGCATGCACAAAACCTAGGCCCACCCCAGAAATCGTGGGCTATAGCACATCGATTTGGCCCGAAAATACCCCATTCGCGCCGTTTCACGCGTTTGTCCACCCAAATGGCCATAAAATATTAAACGGACCATACTGGGATGATCCGCAACCTCCCTAGCATGTCGCAGTCAATTTTTGACCTACAGCAAACCCGAACCCCAGGTGCAACCCCGAAACCATGGGTTATAGCACACCAATTTGGCCCAAAAACATCCCATTCATGCTATGTCTCCTATTTGTCCACCTAAATGCCCACGAAAAATTAAACTGACCATACTGGGATGATCACCAACCTCCTTGGCATGCCTCAATTGATTTTCAGCCTATAGCATGCCCGACCCTAGGCCCACCCCTGAAGTCGTGGGCTATAGCACACCGATTTGGCCTGAAAATGCCCTGTTCGCACTGTTTCTCCTATTTGTCCACCCAAATGGCCATAAAAAATTAAACGAACCATACCGAGATGATCCCCAACCTCAATGGCACGCCCCAATCAATTTTTAGCCCATAGCACGCCTGGATCACGGGCTCACCCCAAAAACCGTGGGCTTTAGCACACCGATTTAGCCTGAAAATGCTTCGTTCGCACCGTTTTGCCCGTTTATCCATCCAAATAGCCATAAAAAATTAGACAGACCATATTGGGATGATCCCTAACCTCCCTCGCACACCCCGGTTAATTTTTGGCCCACAGTACGCCCTTATCCCGGGCCCACCATCAAAACTATGGGCTATAGCACACCGTTTTGGCCCGAAAATGCCTCGTTGACGCCGTTTTGCCTAATTGTCAATCCAAATGGCCACCAAAAATTAAATGGACCATACCGGGATGATCCTCAACCTCCTTGGCATTCCCCGGTTGAATTTTAGCCCACAACATGCCCGAACCCGTGGCCCACCCCTAAAATTGTGGGCTATAGCACACCGATTTGGCTCAAAAATGCCCCGTTCGTCCTGTTTCGCCTGTTTGTCCACTCAAATGGCTACAAAAAATTAGAAGGACCATACTGTGATGATCTTCAACCTCCTTGAAATGCCCCATTCGATTTTTAGCACACAGTACGCTCGGACCCTAGGCCCACCCCCAAAACCATGGGCTATAACATACCGATTTGGCCCAAAAATGCCTCATTCGCACTGTTTTGCCCGTTTGTCTACCCAAATGGCCATGAAAAATTAAAAGAACCACACTGGGATGATCCCCAATCTCCCTGGAACACTCCAGTTGATTTTTGATTCACAACACGCCTGAAACCCGGGTCCACCCTCGAAATCGTGAGCTACACATCGATTTGGCCCAAAAATGCCTCATTCGCGCCGTTTAGCCTATTTGTCCACCCAAATAGCCATGAAAAATTAGACGGGCCATACTGGGATGATCCCCAACCTCCCTGGCATGCCCTGTTTAATTTTTGGAACACAGCACGCCCAGACCCTGGGCCTACCCCCAAAATCGTGGGCTATAGCACACCGATTTAGCCCGAAAATGCCTCGTTCGCCTTGTTTCGCCTGTTTGTCCATCCAAATGGCCATGAAAAATTAGACGGACCACACTGGGATGATCCCCAACCTCCCTGGCATGCCTGAATTGATTTTTGGCCCACAGCACACCCAGACCGCGGGCCCACCCCTAAAATCATAGGTTATAGCACACCGATTTTGCCCGAAAATGCCCCATTTATGCCGTTTCGCCTGTTTGTCCACCCAAATGACCATGAAAAATTAAACGAACAACACTAGGACAATCCCCAACCCCATGGCATGCCCCGGTCGATTTTTGGCCCATAGCACGCTCGGACCCCGAGCCCACCCTCAAAATTATGGGTTATTGATACGGGACAAACAACGAAAGACTCAAAAACTACTCAAACAGTCCACAAATCAACTAGAACCCGAGGACCCCTATGAGAGCAACTTTCGGTCAACAATAACAACACAAGGATTACAAGATACAAGGTGTATTTTAACACCAAAACAGCAACAACAACAAGAACAAGATGAACAATAGACAAATTTCGAAATTGCATATTGACAACACAAACACACGGTTACAACACCAACACTACTACACGATTACAAAGAAACAAAAGGATAGATAGTTAGACAAATTGAAGGTATAATCTTAACAACTCAAAAGCCTATTCCACTCTTGGACCTTTAACATCATACACAACAAATACCTAACTCTTATGTTGGCACAAGAGTGACCTCGATCTCCCAAGAATCCAATATTTCCAAGCTTGAATCCACCACGAGTGATTCCACACTCAAGTTGATTTCCCTAGTTACAAGTTTCGTCCATGGGGGCCATTCTCACAAGAGAGAGTGTTTCAAATGTTATAACTTTCAATATTCAACCAAGTCTCTTAACAAATGACCTAAAAGGTTCCTTATATAGTAGTTTACAAACAAGGTGTGAAATGTCCAAAATGACCCCTTAGTCTAAAGTCTTCAAGTGGGTGCCCTTGGAGAGCATTATATGGACGGTTTTGGACCCTTTTTAAGTCCTCATTTGCACTTCACTTTCACACTCCAAGTCTCGAGTTCAATACATCTCACAAACATGCATCCTCGTGGTCGTACCCATATCATTCTCCCCTTCTTGAAAAGGATTCGACCTCGAATCTATGCCTTGCAAAATCAAAAGAAGACAAACAAGCACACATCCTCATGACATGAGGGTTAGGGTTAGCAAAATACACATATCAATATGCTATGCCGAGGTGGAACAAACTTGAAGTACATCCATGGATCCTTTATGTTGAACATAAAAAACTTAGTACTAATGGCACAAAGAAAGTGGTCACCACCAACAAAAAGAGATAAGGAAAAACCTTGTCTTCCTTCCTTAGCACCCATAATCAAACATTGCTTGTCTTCTTGACCAAGCATTAAGTGGAGAGTGTCAAGATTTCCACATTCCAATAGGGTACCGGGATCAAATGGAAAAATTAGCCAAGGACCTAAGCCAAGGATAGCCCTTCCTTCCCCTACAATGTCACTCCCACATTCACACGCAAAAACATTTTTATACACATGGTCTCTGTGAACAAAACTAATTGCAATGCTTTTACCACACAAGCTATTCAAAGAGTGAAGTGCATTATCAAGCTCAATTCTATAGATATCATCACTAACTTGAGAATTTTTAAGCACACTATTCACATGCTCAAGTAGTGAACTACATTTAAGAGTAAATTGATCATCATGCACACCAAGAGTACTCATTTCCGAGACTACACATTCCTTACCCTTAAGAGTACTCTCATCTTCCAAGAAGAGATTTCCATCTTGAGGAGGAATGTTGTCACACCTTAGTGGATTAGCATATAGGCTATAGCTTCCAAGACAAGCCATGCCGTCAATATCACTTGCACCACTAGGTTCATTAGGAGTAAATAAACTATCTTCAAACAAGACATTGTGCCTAAAGAGTGAATAATCTAACCCGCAGACAGATTTGGAACTTTCACTCTCTAAGGAATCATTATCAATTTTCAAAGATATGTCAAGCACATGATTAACCTTATGAGCCAAACAAACATTAGAATCTTTACAACAACATAGGCTCATAGGTTCACTCCTTTTTCCTTGGCCAACATCTTTAAATCCTTCACTCACTTGAGATTCATCAATCACATCACACATATCCTCAAGTGGTGGGAAAGTTTTACTCACAAGTTGGGCAGCAACTTCCTCCGGGAAGCTATCAATGCAAAATGTTTGGACAATTGGATTTTGTGGGTAGAGTTTGGGTAGCAATTGGCGTATAATTTCAATGTGCCATTTCATATCTTCAATATTGTCATTGATACAGTCACATGTGGCATTGAAATTATGGGCAGCCATTGTACCTAACAAAAAGACACAACAAACAAAGAAAACAAACAAACTTTTTAGATAAAAAATGCCTCACCACACTATCACTCTCGGTTTTACCTCACACTTGGTTTCACAAGTGTTGAAAGCCGGCTTGTACTTCATGAATGATTGAGTGTTGAGTCTACTCTTGTCCCGGAATGGATTTTTGTTTGAAACTCAAATGAAATCTTGTAGGACTTGAGTCAAGAATTAACAACGAATTCAACAAGATAAAATTACACAACAAATGCAAACACGAACAAACGGACACAAAACTAACTTACAAGCTAGTAGGAGATTACTAGGTTGTCAATTAGTGTTCAAACCAACAAATGAACTAAGAGACAATAAAATGAAACTAAGAAATCTAAATTTTTGAGCCAAAATTATTGCGTGAATAGTGTATATGGTGATGTGGAGGTCCATGTGGCAGTCCACTAGTGGTTCGGTTCTTGACTAATTTTAATTTCACAATTTGGACTTTGGTGGAAATTGTTCAATGGAGGGAAATACAAACTAGTCTTTGGCGCTCCTTTTTCAATTCAAATTTCAAGACTTAAAAGTTTTTGACTAGACTTGTAATTATCCTTAAAACATGGACCCTTGTTTTATGAAAAAAGGTTGAGATGTGATGTAAAGACTTTTTGGTGGTTGGGGGTCTTTCAAGATTTAACAAATACTATACCTTGTCTTTCACCTTTTTAAGATCTAAGTTCACTTTAATATTAACAAGGTGATGAATATGGTGAAGAACTTCAAGAACACAACAACCACAACAAGAACAACCAACAACAATCTCCTAAGAACAACAAGTCCACCATAACAAGGTCAACAATCTCACGACCAAGACCACAAGGATAGCAACAACAATCAGCTAAGTCTCCTTTGTGTTGTGTTTTCGGTTTTACAAAAGGTGAAGGTTGTGATGAAAAAAAAGAACACAACGACAATCTTTCAAGATCTACAACAACACCACAACACAAGGCCTTCAACTCGGTCAAGGCTAGAACAACAACAACATTCAATCGGCCACACTTGTTTCACAACAACAATATTAACAATTCAAGCTCAAGTTTGGATCGACTCAAAGTGTTAGTGAGGAACAAATCTAACACTACAAACACACAAGACAAGTAAAAGACTCCTAGACCTAGACTCAAGAACAAATCTCAGCCAAGAACACAATTTCGGCCAAGACAACAACAATGGACAGATTGCAATTTTTCTGAATTTTTCAGCTTTTCAATAATTTTTTTTCTAACAAGCAAGCCCAAGATTGATCTTGTAGGAACAAGATCAAGTCATGCTCTGATACCAAATGATACGGGATAAACAACGGAAGACTAAAAAACTACTCAAACAGTCCACAAATCAACTAGAACCCGAGGACCCTTTGAGAGCAACTTTCGGCCAACAATAACAACACAAGGATTATAAGATACAAGGTGTATTTTAACACCAAAATAGCAACAACAACAAGAACAAGATGAACAATAGACAAATTTCGGAATTGCACATTAACAACACAAACACACGATTACAACATCAACACTACTACACAATTACAAAGAAACAAAAGGATAGATAGTTAGACAAATTGAAGGTATAATCTTAACAACCCAAAAGTCTATTCCACTCTTGGACCTTTAACATCATACACAAAAAATACCTAACTCTTACTTTGGCACAAAAGCGACCTCGATCTCCCAAGCATCCAACGTTTCCAAGCTTGAATCCAACACGAGTGATTCCACACTCAAGTTGATTTCCCTAGTTACAAGTTTTGGCCATAGGGGCCATTCTTAAAAGAGAGAGTGTTTCAAATGTTACAACTTTCAATATTCAACCAAGTCTCTTAACAAATGACCTAAAAGGTTCCTTATATAGTAGTTTACAAACAAGGTGTGAACTGTCCAAAATGACCCCTTAGTCTCAAGTCTTCAAGTAGGTGCCCTTGGAGAGCATTATATGGATGGTTTTGGACCCTTTTTAAGTCCTCATTTGCACTTCACTTTCACACTCCAAGTCTCGGTTTCAATACATCTCACAAACATGCATCCTCGTGGTCATACCCATATCAGTTATAGCACACTGATTTGGCCTAAAAATACCCCGTTCACGCCGTTACGCCCATTTGTCCACCCAAATAGCCACAAAAAATTAAATGGACTATACTAGATGATCCCAACCTCCCTGCCACACCCCCAAAACCATGGGCTACAGCACACCGATTTGGCCTAAAAATGCTCCGTTTACGCTGTTTTGCCCGTTTGTCCATCCAAATAGCCACAAAAAATTAAACGGATCCCACTAGGATGATCCCCAACCTTCCTGGCACGCCTCAGTCTCTTTTTGGCCCATAGCATACTCGGACCCAATGCCCAATCCTAAAATTGTGGGCTATAGCACACCGATTTGGCCTAAAAATGCCCTATATATGCTGTTTTGCACGTTTGTCCACCCAAATAGCGACAAAAAATTAAACGGACCATATTGGAATGGTCCTCAACCCCCTGGCACACCCTAGTCGATTTTTCGCCAATAACATGCCCAAACCCCAGGCCCACCTCCAAAATCGTGGGTCATAGCACACCGATTTAGCCTGAAAATACATCCTTCGCGCCGTTTCGCCCGTTTGTCTATCTAAATGGCCACAAAAAATTAAACGGACCACACTGGGATGATACTCAAACTCCATGGCATGCCCCAATCAATATTTGGCCCACAGCATGCCTGAACCCTGGGCCCACCCCTAAAACTGTAGGCTAAAGCACACCGATTTGGCTTGAAAATACCCCATTCGCATCTGTTCTCCCATTTGTCCACCCAAATAGCGACAAAAAATTAAACGGACCACAATGGGATGATCCCCAACCACCCTAGCATACCCCAGTCCATTTTTGGCCCACAGCACGTCAGGATCCCGGGCCCATCCCTAAAATCGAGGGCTATAGCACACCGATTTGGCTTAAAAATTTCCATTCACGCTGTTTCACCCATTCGTCCACCCAAATGACCACGAAAAATAAAACGGACCATACTAGGACGATTCCTAACTTCCATGGAATGCCTTGGTCAATTTTTGGCCTACAACATGCTCGGACCCCGGGTCTACCCCCAAAACTGTGGGCTATAGACCACCGATTTAGACCAAAAATGTCCCATTCGTGCCGTTTCGCTTGTTTGTCCATGAAAATGGCCACGAATAATTAAACGGAACACACTAGAATGATCCCCAAACTCCGTGGCACACCTCGATTGATTTTCGGATCACAACATACAAGAACCCCGAGCCTATCCCCAGATCCGTTGGCTATAGCACATCGATTTAGCCTGAAAATGCCCCGTTTGCACCGCTTTACCCATTTATCCACCCAAATGGCCTTGAAAAATTAAAAGAACCACATTGGGATGATACCCAACCTCCCTGGCATGCCCTAATCAATTTTTTTCCAATAGCACGCCCAAACCCCGGGGCCACCCCCAAAACCATGGGTTATAGCACACTGATTTAGGCAGAAAATGCCCTGTTTGCGCCGTTTTGCTTGTTTGTCCACTCAAATGGCCACGAAATATTAAACGGACCACACTGGATGATCCCCAACCTCCCTGGAAAACCTCGATTGATTTTTGACCCACAACACGCTGGGAACTCGAGCCCACCCCTAAAACCGTGGGCTATACCACAACAATTTGGCCCAAAAAAGCCCCGTTTGTGCCATTTTGCCCCTTTGTCCACCCAAATGGCCACAAAAAATTAAACAGCCCACACTGGGACAATCCCTAACCTCCTTGGCACGCCTAGGTCAATTTTCAACCTATAGCACGCTCGAACCACAGGACTACCACAAAATCGTGGGCTATATCATACCGATTTAGCCTAAAAATACCCCAATTCGCGTCGTTTTGCCCGTTTGTCCACCCAAATGTACACAAAAAATTAAACGGACCCCACTGAGATGATCCCCAACCTCTCTAGCACGCTTCAGTCGATTTTCAGCCCGCAGCACGCCTGGACTCCAGGCTCACCCCCAAAATCGTAGGCTATAGCACACCGATTAAACCCAAAAATGCACCGCTTGGCTCATTTATCCACCCAAATGGCCACGAAAAATTAAACGGACCTTACTGGGATGATTCCCAACCGTCGTCGCATGCCCTAATTAATTTTTAGCTCACAGCACACCCGGACCCCATGCCCACCCCTAAAACCATGGGCTATAGCACACCGATTTGGCCTCAAAATGCTTCTATCGTACCGTTTTGCCTATTTGTCCACCCAAATGGCCACAAAAAATTAAACGAACCCCACGGAGACGATCCTCAACCTCCCGGGCATTCCCCAATCGATTATTGGCCCACACCACGCCTGGGTACACCCCCCAAAATCATGGGCTAGCACATTAATTCTGCTAAAAAATGCCTTGTTCGCATCGTTTCGCCCGTTTGTCCACCCAAATAACCATGAAAAATTGAACGGACCATACTGGGAAGATCCCAACCTCCCCGGCATGCCCTAATCAATTTTTTTCCCACAGCATGCCCAGACCCCGAGCCCACCCCCAAAACTGTGGGTTATAGCACATCAATTTGGATCAAAAATGCCCCTTTCGCGCCGTTTCACTCATTTGTCCACCCAAATTGCCACGAAAAATTAAATGGACCACATTGGTACAATCCCAACCTCCTTGGCATACCTCGCTCGATTTTTGCCCCACTACATGCACGAAACCCGAGCCCCTAAAAAATGTAGGCTAAGCACACTGATTTGGCTCGAAAATGCCCCGTTCGCGGCATTTCACTCATTTGTCCACCCAAATGGCAATGAAAATTAAACGCACCAGACTAGAATAATCCCCAACCTCCCTGGCATGCCCAGGTAGATTTTTGGCCCACAGCACGCCCGAATCTTGGGCCCACCCTCAAAATCGTGGGCAATAGCACACCGATTTGACCTGAAAATGCCCATTTGCATCGTTTTACCCTTTTGGCCACCCAAATGGCCACGAAAATTAAACGGACCACACTGGGATGATCCATAACCTCCCTGGCATGCCCCAGTCAATTTTTCACCCACAACATACCTGGACCCTGGGCTCACCTCTAAAATCGTGCGCTATAGCATACCAATTTGGCCTTAAAATGCCCAGTTTGCATCGTTTCTCCTGTTCGTCCACCCAAATGGCCACAAAGAATTAAACGAACCATATTGGTACGATCCGTAACCTTCTTAGGACGTGCCAATCAATTTTCGACCCACAGTACTCCCAGAACCCAAGCCCACCCTCAAAATCGTGGGCAATAGCACACCGATTTGGCTCAAAAATGCCCTCTTCGCGTTATTTTGCCTGTTTGTCCTCCCAAATGGCCATGAAAAATTAAACGGACCACACTGGGACGATCCCCAAGCTCCCTAGCATGCCCCGATTGATTTTTTAGCCCACAGTACACTCGGACCCCCATCTCCCTGAAAACGTGGGATATAACACATCGATTTGACTCGAAAATGCCTCGTTCGCATCGTTTTGCCAGTTTGACCACCCAAATGGCCACAAAAAATTAAACGAACCGTACTAGGATGATCCCCAACCTCCCTGACATGTCCAGCTTAATTTTTCGCCCACAGCACGCCCAGACCCCCGACCCACCCCCAAAATCGTGGGCTACAGCACACCGATTTGGTCCAAAAATGCTTCGTTCATGCCGTTTTGCCCGTTTGTCCACCCAAATAGCCACAAAAAATTAAACAGACCACACTGGTACGGTCATTAACCTCTTCGATATGCCCTAGTTAATTTTTGACCCACAGCACGCCGGGACCCCCGGCTCACCCTCAAAACCGTGGGCTATAGCACATGAGTTTGGCCTGAAAATGCCCCGTTCACGCTATTTCTCCCGTTTGTCCACCCAAATATCCACGAAAAATTAAACGGATCATACTGGGATGATCCCCAACCTCCCTGTCACACTCCGTTCAATTTTCAGCCTATAACATGTCTGGACCCTGAGCTCACCTACAAAACCATGGGCTATAGCACACCGATTTAGCTCAAAAACTCCTCGTTTGCACCGTTTTGCCCATTTGTCTACCCAAATGGCCATGAAGAATTAAATGGACCATACTGGGACGATCCCCAACCCCCCTAGCATGCTTCCCTCAATTTTCAGTAAACATCACGCCCGGACCATAGGCCCACCCCTAAAACCGTGGGCAATAGCACACCGATATGGTCCAAAAATTCCCCGTTCACTCTGTTTCCCCCGTTTGTCCACCCAAATGGCAACAAAAATTTAAACGGACCACACTGAGACCATCCCCAACCTCCCTGGCATGCCCCGATCAATTTTTGGCCCACAGTACACCCGGATACTGGGCCTAACCCCAAAATCATGGGCTATAGCACACAGATTTGGCCTGAAATTGCCCCGTTCATGCCGTTTTACCCTTTTGTCTACCCAAATGGCCACAAAAAATTAAACGAACTACACTGGGATGATCCCCAACCTCTTTGGAATGCCTCGGTCGATTTTTAAACCACAGCACGCCCAAAACTCGGGCTCCCCTCTTCCCCCCAAAACTGTGGGCTATAGCACACCGATTTGGCCTGAATACATCCCGTTTGCATCATTTCACCCGTTTGTCCACCTTAATGGCTACAAAAAATTAAACGGACTAAACTGGAACGATCCCTAACCTCCCTGGCATGCCCCGGTCAATTTTCAGCCTGTAGTACGCTCGGACCCTAGGCCACCCCCAAAACTGTAGGCTATATCACACCGATTTAGCTTGAAAATGCACCGTTCATGCTGTTTCACTTATTTTTCCACCCAAATGGCCACGAAAAATTTAACAGACCATACTGGAACAATCCCTAACCTCCCTGGCACGCCTCGATTGATTTTTGGTCCACAGCATACCCGGACCCCGAGCCCACACCCGAAACCATAGGCTATAGCATACCGATTTGGCCCGAAGATGCCGCGTTGGTGCCTTTTTGCTTGTTTGTCCACCCAAATGGCCACAAAAAATTAAAAATACCACACCGAGATGATTCCTAACCTCCCTGATGTGCCCCGATCGATTTGTGCCTTACAACACACTTGGAACCCGGGCAACCCCCAAAATTGTGGGCAATAGCACACCGATTTGAGCTGAAAATGCCCCGTTCGTGCCGTTTCGCTCGTTTGTCCACCCAAATGGCCACGAAAAATTAAACGAACCACACTAGGACGATCCCCATCCTTCCTGACATGCCATTGTTGATTTTCGGGGAACAGTATGCTCGAACCTCAAGCCCACCCCTTAAACTGTGGGCTATAGCACATCGATTTAGCTCAAAAATGCCCCATTCATGCCATTTCACCCGTTGTCCACCCAAATGGCCACAAAAAATTAAACGGACCACACTGAGAAGATCCCCAACTTCCCTTGTATGCGCCGGTTGATTTTTAGGCCACAGCACGCTCGAACCCAGGCCCGTGCCCAAAACCGTGGATTATAGCACACCGATTTGGCCTAAAAATGCCCTATTCTCACCATTTTGCCCATTTGTCCACCAAAATGACCATAAAAAATTAAATGGACCATACTGGGATGATCTCCGACCTCCCTGGCATGCCCCGGTCAATTTTTGTCTAACAGCACTCCTAGACCTCGAGCCTACCCTTGAAACCGTGGACTATACCACATCGATTTGGCCAAAAATGCACCGTTTATGCCATTTTGCCCGTTTGTGCACCCAAATGGTCACAGAAAAATAAATGAACCATACTGGCAAAGCACATAGATTTGGCCCGAAAATGCCCCATTCGCACCATTTCACTCGTTTGTCCACCCAAATGGCCACGAAAAATTAAACGTACCATACTGGGACGATCCCCAAACTCCCTAGAAAACCTTGATCCATTTTTGACCCATAGCACACCCGAAACCCAGCCCAGCCCCAAAACCATGGGCTATAGCACACCGATTTGGCTTGAAATTGCCCCGTTCGCACTGTTTCGCCCGTTTGTCCACCCAAATGGCCACAAAAAATTAAACGAACAACACTGGGATGATCCCCAACCTCCCTAGCACGCCTCGATCAATTTTTGACCCACAGCATGCTCGGACCCCGGCCCTACCCCCAAAACCGTGTGATATAGCATACCAATTTGGCCTGAAAATGCCTCGTTTACATCGTTTCTCCCCCTTATCCACCCAAATGACCATGAGAAATTAAACGGACCATAATGGGATGATCCCCAACCTTCATGGCTGGCCCCATTCGACTTTCATCCCATAGCATGCCCGGACCCCAGGCCCACCCTCGAAACCATGGGCTATATAACACACCAATTTAGTTCGAAAATGCCCCGTTCGCACCGTTTTGCCCATATGTCCACCCAAATATTTATGAAAAATTAAACATACCACACTGGGATGATCCCCAACCTCCTTGGAATGCCCCGTTTTATTTCATTTGATAGCACGCCCGGATCCCGGGCCCACCCCAAAAATCATGGGCTAGAGCACAATGATTACGCCCGATAATTCCCCATTCGCGCTGTTTCGTCCATTTGTCTATCCAATGTCCACAAAAAATTAAACAGACCACATTGGGATGATCCCCAACCTCCCTAGAATGACCCAATCGATATTCAACCCATAGCACACCCAGACCCCGGGTCCATCCCCAAAATCGTTGGCTATAGCACACCGATCTTGCCCGAAAATGCCCTGTTTGCGCCGTTTTGCTCGTTTCTCTACCCAAACGGCCACAAAAAATTAAATGGACCATACTAGGATGATTCCCAACCTCCCTAGCATGCACTGATTGATTTTCGGCCCACAGCACGCCCAGACCCTAGGCCCACCCCCAAAATCGTAGGCTATAGCACATCGATTTAGCCCGAAAAAGCCTAGTTCATGCTATTTTTCCTGTTTGTCCACCCAAATAGCCACAAAAAATTAAATAAACTACACTGGGGTGATCCTCAACCTCCCTGGCATGCCCCATTAGATTTTCTGCCCACACAACGACCAGACCCCAGGCCCACCTTCAAAATCATGGGCTATAGCACACCGATTTAGCCCAAAAATGTCCCGTTTGTGCCGTTTAGTTTTCAACACACAACACACACAGAATCCAGGCCCACCCCCGAAACTGTGGGCTATAGCACAAGGATTTGGCCTGAAAATGCCCCGTTCGCACCATTTTGCCTATTTGTCCACCTAAATGACCACAAAAAATTAAACAAACCACACTGGGATGATCCTCAACCTCTCTAGCACACCTCGATCGATTTTCAACCCACAGCACACCCGTACCACAGGTCCACCCCCAAAACCGTGGGCTATAGCACACGATTTAGCCCAAAAATGCCCCGTTTGTGCCGTTTCACCCGTTTGTCTGCCCAAATGACTACACAAAATTAAACGAACCACATTGGGATGATATTAAACCTTCCTGGCCCACCTCGATTGAGTTTTGTCCTATTGCACGCTAGAACCCTAGGCCCACCACCAAAATGGTGGTCTATAGCACACTGATTTGGCCCAAAAATTCCCCATTCGCGCTGTTTTGCCTGTTTGTTCACCCAAATAGCCATGCAAAATTAAACAGACAATACAGGGATCATGCCAAACCTCCCTAGAATGCCTCAATTTATTTTTGACCCACAAAACGCCCGAACCTCAGGCCCACCCCTGAAATCGTGGGCTATTGCACACTGATTTGGCTTTAAAATGCCCCGTTTGTGCTGTTTCATTCGTTTATCCATCAATTGGCCATGAAAAATTAAATGGACCATGCTGGGATGATGCCCAACCTCCCTTGCAGGCCCTGGTTGATTTTCAACCCATAGCAAGCACTGACCCCAGGCCCTATCCCTAAAACCATGGGCTTATTGCACACCGATTTGGCCCGAAAATGCTCCGTTCGCGTCGTTTCACCCGATTGTCCACCCAAATGGCCTCAAAAAATTAAACGGACCACACTGGGATAATCCCCAACCTTTCTAGCATGCCTCTATTGATTTTTCACCCAGCATGCCCAAACCCTATTCCCACACTAAAAACCGTGGGCTATAGCACACCAATTTGGCCCAAAAAAATCCCATTCACGCCTTTTTGTTCGTTTGTAAACCCAAATGGCCACAAAAAATTAAACGAACTACAATGGAATGATCCCCAACCTCCCTGGCATACTCCAATCGATTTTTTTCCCATGGCACGCCCGGACCCCGGGGTAACCCCCAAAATTGTAGGCTATAACACATCGATTAGGCTCGAAATGCCCCATTCGTGCCATTTCTCCCGTTTGTCCTCCCAAATAGCCATGAAAAATTAAAGGGATCACACTGGGATGATCCGCAACCTCCCTGGCACTCCCCAATTAATTTTTGGCCCATGACACGCCCGGTCTCCAGGCCCACCCCTAAAACTGTGGGCTATAGCACACCGATTTAGCACAAAAATGCCCTGTTAGCATTGTTACGCTCGTTTATCTACCTAAATTACCATGAAAAATTAAACGGACACACTGAGATGATTCACAACCTCCCTGGCATTCACAACCTCCCTGGCATACTCCGGTTGATTTTCGACCTACAGCATTACCGAACCCCGGGCCCACCCCCAAAATCGTGAGATATAGCACACCAATTTCTCCTAAAAATGCCCCGTTTGTGCTATTTCGCCCGTTTGTCCACCTAAATAGCAACAAAAAATTAAACGGATTATACTGGGATAATCCTCAACCTCCTTGGCATGCCCCGATCAATTTTTGGCCCACAGCATGCCCGTACCCGGGACCCACCCCCAAAACCGTGGGCTATAGCACACCGATTTATCTCGAAAATGCCTCCATTTGCGCCGTTTCACCCTTTTGTCTACCCAAATAGCCATAATAAATTAAATGGACCATACTGGGATGATCCCAAACCTCACTGGCATGCCCCGATCAATTTTCAGCCCAAAGCATGCCTGGACCCTGGGACCACCCCCAAAACCGTGGGCCATAGCACACCGATTTAGCCCGAAAATGCCCTGTTTGCTCCGTTTTGCCCGTTTGTCTATGCAAATGGCCAAGAAAAATTAAATGGACCACACCGTGATGATCCCCAACCTCCCTGGCATGCCCCATTTGATTTTCGGCCCACAACACATGAGTACCCTAGGCCCACCCCCAAAATAGTGGGCTATAGCATACCAATTTTGCCTAAAAATTCTCTGTTCGTGCTGTTTCACTCATTTGTCCACCCAAATGGTTACGAAAAAGTAAACGGACCATACTTGGACTATCCCCAACCTTCCTGGCATGCCCCGGTCAATTTTTGACCCAGAGTACGCCCAGACCCAAGGCCCATCCTCAAAATTGTGGGCTATACCACTCTAATTTGCCCCGAATATGCCTTGTTCGCGTTGTTTCACCCGTTTGTCCACCCAAATGGCCCCAAAAAATTAAACGAGCCATACTGGGACGATCCCAACTTTCCTGATATGCCCTGATCAATTTTCAGCCCACAGAATGCTCGGACCCTGGGTCCACCCATAAAATCATGGGTTATAGCACACCAATTTGGCCCGACAATGCCCCGTTCGTGCCGTTTCTCCCGTTTGTCCACATAAATAACCAAGAAAAACTAAATGGAACATACTGGGACTATCCTCAACCTCCCTGGTACACCCCAATTGATTTTTGGTCCATAGCACGCCCGTATCTCGGGGCCACCCCAAAATCATGGCTATAGAATAAGGATTTGGCCCAAAAATGCCCCATACGCACCGTTTCGCCCGTTTGTCCACCCAAATAGCCATGAAAAATTAAACGGATCACATAGGGACGATCCCCAATCTCCCTAGCTCACCCCGATCGATTTTCAACCCACAACACACACGAACCCAAGGCCCACACTCGAAACCATAGGCTATAGCACAACGATTTAGCGTGAAAATGCCCCATTCATGTCATTTCGTCAGTTTGTCCACCCAAATGGCCATGAAAAACTAAATGGACCATACTAAGATGATCCCCAACCTCCCTGGCATGCCCCGATCGGTTTTTTCCCATAGAAAGCCATAAACTCGGGGCCCACCCCTAAAATCGTGGGCTATAGCACATTGATTTGGCTCGAAAATTCTCCATTCGTGCCGTTTTGCTCGTTTAACCACCCAAATGTCCATGAAAAATTAAACGAAGCATACTGGAATGATTACCAACTTCCCTGGCATGCCCCAGTCGATTTTAGACCCACAACACGCCCAGATCTCGAGCCTACCTCAGAAACCGTGGGCTATAGCACACTGATTTAGCTTGAAAATGCCCTGTTTCCACCATCTTACCCATTTGTCTACCCAAATGAACATGAAAAATTAAATGGACCACACTAGGACGTTCACCAACCTCCCTAGCATGGTCCATTAGATTTTTATCCCACAGCACACCCCGACCCCAGGCCCACCCCCGAAACCATGGGCTATAGTACACCGATTTGGCTTGAAAATGCCCCATTTGCACCGTTCTCCCGATTATCCATCCAAATGGCCAGAAAAAATTAAGCATAACATACTGGGAAGATCCCCAACCTCCCTAGCACGCCTCGGTCAATTTTTGGCACTCAGCATGCCTGGACCCCGGGCCCATCGCCAAAACCATGGGTTATAGCACTCTGATTTGGCCCAAAAAAACTCCGTTCGCACAGTTTCTCTCATTCGTCCAAAAATAACCATGAAAAATTAAATGCACTACACAAGGACAATCCCCAACCTCCCTGGCATGCCCCGATTGATATTTGGACCACGGCACACATAGACCCCGAGCCCACCCTTGAAATAATGGGCTATAGTACATCAATTTAGCCCAAAAATTCTCTGTTCGTGCCGTTTCATCATTTGTCGACCCAAATGGTCACAAAATTTTAAACGTACCACATTGGGAAAATCCCCAACCTCCTTGGCATGCTATGGTTAATTTAGGCCTATAGCACGCTCAGACCGTGATCCTACCCCATAAATCGTGGGCTATAGCACTATGATTTAGCCCGAAAATGCCTCATTTGTGCCGTTTCACCCGTTTGTCCAACCAAATGGCCACGAAAAATTAAACAGACCACACTGGGAAGATCCTCAACCTTCCTGGAACCTCCCTGGCATGCCCGAATTGATTTTCTTCATATAAAATGATCGGATCCTAGGCCCACCCCCAAAACCATGGGCTATAGCAAACTGATTTGGCACGAAAATTCCTTGTTCATGCCGTTTCTCCTGTTAGTCAACCCAAATGTACACAAAAAATTAAATGGACCACACTGGGATGATCATTGACCTCCCTAGACGATTTGATTTTTCGTTGACAATATGCCCAAACCCCGAGCCCAAACACAAAATCGTGGGCTATAGCACACCGATTTGGCCTGAAAATGCCTCGTTTGCGCCGTTTGGTCCATTTATCCACCCAAATAGCCACGAAAAAATAAACGAACCATACTAGGACGATCCCCAATCTCCCTGGCAGGCCCCGATCAATTTTTTCCCCAAAGTACACCTGTACACTGGGACTACCCCCAAAACCGTGGGCTATAGCACATAGATTTGTCTAAAAAATGTCTCGTTCGCGCCGCTTCGCCCGCCTGTCCACCCAAATGGCCACAAAAAATTAAACGGACCACAATGGGATGATCGGCAACCACCCTGATATACCTCGATCGATTTTCGGCCCACAGCACACCCAGACCCGGGGCCAAACCGCAAAATCATAGGCTATAGCACACTAATTTGGCTAAAAAATGCTCCATTCGCGTCGTTTTGCCTAATTATCCACCCAAATGCCATAAAAATTAAATGAATAACACTGGGATGATTGCCAACCTCCCTGGCATGCCCTGGTCAATTTTCAGCCCACAGCACGCTTGGACCCCAGGCCCACCCCCAAAACCACAGGTTATAGCACACTAATTTGGCCAGAAAATGCACCATTCGAGTCGTTTCGCTCGTTTGTCCACCCAAATAGCCACGAAAAATTACACGGGCCATACTAGGATGATTCCCAACCTCCTTGGCACATCCCGATCAATTTTTAGCACACAACACGCTGGACCCTGGCCCACCCCCCTAAACCCTGGCCTGAAAATGCCCCATTCGTGCTGTTTTGCTCGTTTGTCAACCCAAATAGCCATGAAAAATTAAACGAACCACATTGGGATAAAACCCACCTCCTTGGCATACCCTAATTGATTTTTGGACCACAGCACGCCCGGACCCCAGGCCCACCCCTAAAACCGTAGGTTATAGCACACCGATTTGGCTCGAAAATAACCCGTTCACGTTATTTTGCCTGTTTGTCCATCCAAATGGACACAAAAAATTAAACGGACCACACTGGGATGATACCTAACCTCCCTGGAATACCCTAATCAATTTTTGGCCAATAGAACGCTTGGATCTCGGGCCCACCCTTGAATCCGTGGGCTATAGCACACCGATTGGCCTGAAAATGCCCCTTTCGCTCGTTTGTCCACTAATATGGCCAGGAAAAATTAAACAGACCATACTGGGATGATTCTCAACCTTCCTGGCAAGCCTCAATTGATTTTTGGCCCACAGCACATCCAGACCCCGGGCTCACCCTTGAAACAGTGGGCTATAGCACACAGATTTTGCCCGAAAAGGCCCCATTCACGCCGTTTCACCCGTTTGTCTACCCAAATGGCCACAAAAAATTAGACATATCATAGTGGGATGATCCCCAACCTCCCTGGTACATCCTGGTCAATTTTTGGTTCACAAAACGCCCAAACCCCGAGACCATCCCCAAAACCGTGGGCTATCGCACATCGATTTGGCCCGAAAATGCCCCGTTTGTGCTGTTTCTACCGTTTGTCCACCTAAATGGTCACAAAATTTAAATAGACCACACTGGGATGATCCCTAATCGCCCTAGCATACTTCGGTCAATTTTTGGCCTACAGCATGCCTGTGCCCACCCCCAAAACCGTGGGCTATAGCATACCAATTTAGCTCGAAAATGCCCCGTTCGGGCCGTTTTGCCCATTTATCCACACAAGTGGCCACGAAAAATTAAATCGATCACACTGGGATGATTACCAGCCTCTCTGGCATATTTTGATCGATTTTTTGCCCACAGCACGGTCGAACCCCGAGCCCACCCCCAAAATCGTGGGCTATAGCACACCGATTTGGTCCAAAAATTCCCCGTTTGCGTTGTTTGGACTTTATGTCCACCCATATGGCCACAAAAAACTAAACAGACCACACTGGGATGATCCCCAACCTTCTTGGCATTCCCTGGTTGATTTTTGTCCCACAACATGCCTGGACCCTGGGCCCACCCCCAAAACTACGGGTTATAGCACTTCGATTTGACCCGAAAATGCCCCGTTCGTGCTGTTTTGCCTATTTGTCCACCCAAATGGACATGAAAAATTAAACGGTTCACACTAGGATTATCCTCAACCTCCTTGTTATGCCCCAATGAATTTTCATCCCACGGCACGCCCGAACCTGGGCCCACCCCCAAAATCATGGGCTATAACACATCGATTTGATTCGAAAATGCCCTGTTCGTACCTTTTTACCATTTGTCAACCGAAATGGCCACAAAAAATTAAATGGACCACACTAGGACGATCTCCAATCTCCCTGGCATGCCCCATTCAATTTTTGGCTCACAGCACCCTCGGACCCTGGGCCACTCCTGAAATCGTAGGATATAGCACACCGATTAGGCCCTAAAATACCCCGTTCGTGCCGTTTCGCCCATTTGTCCACCCAAATGGCCACGAAAAATTAAATGGACCACATAGAGATGATCCCCAACCTCCCTGGCCTGCCCTGATCTATTTTCGACCCACTGCGAGCTCGGACCCCAGGCCCACCCCCAAAACTGTGGTCTATAGCACACCGATTTTCTGTGAAAATGCCTCGTTTTTGCTGTTTCGCTAATTTGTCCACCCAAATAGCCATGAAAAATTAAAAGGACTACACTGGGATGATCTCCAACATCCTTGGCATGCCCCGATCAATTTTCTGCCCACAGTACGCCCGTACCTTGGGCCCACCCCCAAAACCGTGGGCTATAACACACAGATTTAGCACCAAAAATGCCCCATTCGCACTATTTTGCCCGTTTGTCCACCTAAATGGCCACAAAAAATTAAACGAACCATACTAGGACGATCCCCAACCTCCCAGACGTACCCTGATCGATTTTTCATCCACAGCACGCTAGAACCGCGGGCCCACCCCTGAAACTGTGGACTATAGAACACCTATTAGGCCCAAAATTGTCCTATTCACACAGTTTCGCCCGTTTGTCCACCCAAATGGCCACGAAAAATTAAACAAACCATACTAGGATGATCCCTATCCAACCTGGCATGCCCCAATTGATTTTTGGCCCGTAGTACGCATGGACCCCGGGCCCAACCCAGAAACCGTGGGCTATAGCATATCGATTTGGCCTAAAAATGCTCCGTTTCCATCATTTTACCCGTTTGTCCACGCAAATAGCCACAAAATCTTAATTGTATCACACTGGAATGATCCCCAACTTCCCTGCCATAGCACGCCCGAACACCAAGCCCATTCCTGAAACTGTGGGCCATAGCACACCGATTTGTCCTAAAAACTCCGTACCTGCTGTTTCTCTCGTTTCTCCACCAAAATGGCCACAAAAAATGAAATGAACCACGCTAGGATGATCCCTACCCCCTGGCACGCCCCAGTTAATTTTTGGCCTACAACACGCCCGGACCCTTGGTCCACCCTCAAAACTGTGGGCTATAGCACACCGATTTGGCCCCAAATTCCTCGTTCACATTATTTCATCCGTTTGTCCCACAAATGGCCTTGAAAAATTAAATAGACCACACTGGGATGATCCCCAACTTCCCTGGCATACTCCGGTCAATTTTTGACCCACAGCATGCCTCAACCCCATGCCCACTCTCAAAACCGTGGGCTATAGCACATCGATTTCATATGAAAATGCCCCGTTCACGATGTTTTGCCTGTTTGTGCACCCAAATAGCCACAAAAAATTTAACTAACCACACTAGGACGATCCCAGCCTCTCTGGCACATCTCGATCAATTTTTAGCCGACAGCATGCCTGAACCCGGGGCCCACCCCTGAAATCGTGGGCTATAGCATATCGATTTGGTTCGAAAATGCCCCGTTCGTGCCGTTTCACCTGTTTATCCACCCAAATAGCCACGAAAACTTAAACGGACCAAATTGGGACGATCCCAAACTTCCTAGCATACCCCGATCGATTTTTAGCCTACAGTATGCCCGAACACTGGGCCCATCCCTAAAACTATGGGCCACAGCATCAATTTGGATGATAAAACCCTGTACGCGCCGTTTGTCCCATTTGTCTATCCAAATGGCCATGAAAAATTAAATAAATCATAGTGGGATGATCCCCAACCTCACTGGCACGCTTCGGTTAATTTTTTACCCGCAGCACCCCCGAAGCATGGGCCCACCCTCTAAATCGTTGGCTATAGCACACCAATTTGACCTAAAATTGCCCCGCTTGTGACATTTCTCCCGTTTGTGCACCCAAATGGACACAAAAAATTTAACGGACCACACTGGGATGAGCCTAGCCTCTCTGGCATATCTCGATCAATTGTCAGCCCACAGCACACTCTAACTGCGGGCCCTTCCCCAAAACCGTGGGCTATAGCACAACGATTTAGCCCAAAAATGCCCCGATCGCGGCGTTTTGCCTGTTTATACATCCAAATGGCCATGAAAAATTAAACAGACCATACTGGGATGATCCCCAACATCCCTGGCATGCCCCGGTTGATTTTCTACCGACAGCACGCCAGTACCTCAGGCCCACCCCCAAAACCGTGGGCTATAGCACACAGATTTGGCCCCAAAAATTCCTCGTTCGCACCGTTTTGCCTGTTTGTCCACCCAAATGGCCATAAAAAATTAAATGAACCACACTAGGACGATCCCTAACCTCCCAGGCATGCCCCGATCGATTTTTCACCCACAACACGCTCGAACCCCTGGCCCCCTGAAACTGTGGACTATAGCAAACCTATTAGGCCCAAAATTGTCCTATTCGCATAGTTTCGCCCGTTTATCCACCCAAATGGCCACAAAAAATTAAACAAACCACACTGGATGATCCCCAACCAACCTGGCATGCCCCAATTTATTTTTAGCCCATAGTACGCTTGGACCCCGGGCCCAACCTAGAAACCGTGGGCTATAGCACATTGATTTGGCCCAAAAATGCTCCGTTTGCACTGTTTTACCCATTTATCCACCCAAATAGCCACAAAAACTTAAACCTACCACACTGGGATGATCCCCAACTTTCCTGCCATACCTTGGTCAATTTTTGGCCCACAGCACGCCTGGACACCGAGCCCATCCCCAAAACTATGGGCCATAGCACACCGATTTGTCCCAAAAACTCCGTACGCACTGTTTCTCCCGTTTCTCCACCAAATGGCCAAAGAAAAAATTGAATGAACCACACTGGGATGATCCTTACCCCCCAAAAAATTTAACTGACCACACTAGGATGATCCCAGACTCTCTGGGACATCCCAATCAATTTTTGGCCGACAGCAAACCCGAACCCTAGGCCCACCCCTAAAATCTTACACTATAGCACATCGATTTGGCTCGAAAATGTCCCATTCGTACCGTTTCACCAGTTTGTCCACTCAAATAGCCACAAAAAATTAAACGAACCACACTGGGACAATCCCAAACTCCCTGGAATTCCCTGGTCGATTTTCAACCCATAGCACGCCCAGACACCGGCCCATCCCCAAAACCATGGGCCACAACACCGATTTGGATGAAAAAACCCTACACGCGGTGTTTGTCCCGTTTGTCTACCCAAATGGCCACGAAAAATTAAATAAACCATACTTGGATGATCCCCAACCTCTCTGGAATGCTACGATCAATTTTTGACCCGCAGTACCCCCGAAGCTTGGGCCCACCCTCTAAATTGTTGGCTATAGCACACCGATTTGACCTAAAAATGCCCCGCTCGCGATATTTTGCCCGTGCATGCACCCAAATGGCCACAAAAAATTTAACGGACCACACTGGGATGATCCCAGCCTCTCTGGCATGTCTCGATCAATTTTCATCCCATAGCATACTTGAACCGTGGGACCTTCCCTAAAACTGTGGGCTATAGCACAATGATTTGGCCCAAAAATGCCCCGATGGCGCCTTTTTGCCTGTTTATCCATCCAAATGACCATGAAAAATTAAAAAGATCACACTGGAGTGATCCCTAACCTCCCTGGTATACCCGATGATTTTCAACCCACAGCACTTCTGAACCCCAAACCCACCCCTAAAACCGTGGGCTAAAGCATACTGATTTGTCCCGAAAATGCCCCGTTTGCATCATTTCACCCGTTTGTCCACCCAAATGGCCACAAAAAATTAAATGGACCATGCAGGTACGATACCCAACCTCCCTGGCATGCCCCAATTGATTTTCGACCAACAGCACGCCCGGACCCCATGCCACCCCCAAAACCGTGGGATATAGAACACTGATTTGGCGTGAAAATGCCCCGTTTGTGTCGTTTCACCTGTTTATCTACCCAAATGGCCACGAAAAATTAAACGGACCACACTAGCACAATTCTCAATCTCCCTGGCATGGCTTGGTTGATTTTTAACCTACAGTGCACTCGAACCCCGGGCCCATCCCCAAAACCATGGGATATAGCACACCGATTTTTCTAGCAAATACCCCATTCGTGTTATTTTGCCCGTTTGTCCACCGAAATGGCCACGAAGAATAAAGCAGACCATACTGAAATGATCTCCAATCTCCATGACACGCCTTGGTCGATTATCGGACCACAGCATGCCAGGAACTGAAGCCCACCTCCAAAACAATGGGCTATAGCACACGGATTTGGCCCAAAAATGCCCCATTCGCACCATTTCTCCCGTTTGTCCACCCAAATGGCAACTAAAAATTAAACGAACCACACTGGGATGATCCCCAACCTCCCTAGAATGCTCCGGTCAATTTTTATCCCATAGCATGCCCAAACCCCAGGCCCATCCCCAAAACCGTGGGCGATAGCACACCGATTTGGCCCGAAAACACCCCGTTCGCATTTTTTTGCCCTTTCGTCCGCCCAAATAGCCCGAAAAAATTAAATGGACTACATTGGGCTGATCCTCAACCTCCTTGGTATGCCCCAGTCAATTTTTTACCCACAGTACGCTCGAAACCTTCTCCCACTCCCGAGACCATTGGCTATAGCTCACTGATTTAGCCCAAAAATGCCCAGATCGCATCGTTTTACCCATTTATCTACCTAAGTAGCCAAGAAACATTAAGCGAAGCATACTGGGATGATCCTCAACCTACCTGGCATGCCCCAATCGATTTTTGGCCCATCGCACACTCGGACCACTGGCCCACCCCCAAAACCGTGGGCTATAGCACAATGATTTGGCCTGAAAATGCCCCGTACGCCCCATTTCACCTGTTTGCCCACCCAAATGCCACAAAAAATTAAACGAACCACATTGGGATGATCTAGAACCTCCCTAGCATGCCCCATTCAATTTTCGGTCCACAGCACGACCAAACCCCAGCCCACCCCCGAAACTGTAGGCTATATAGCACACCGCTTTGGCCTGAAAATGCCCCGTTCGCGCCCTTTCGCTCGTTTGTAATCCAAATGCCCACAACAAATTTAACAGACCACACTGAGGTGATCCCCAGCCTCCCTGGCATATCTCGGTTGATTTTTGGCCCACAGAACTCCCAAACCTCGACTCACCCCCAAAACGGTGGGCTATAGCACACCATTTTTTTTTCTGAAAATGCCTCATTTGAGCCGTTCTGCCCGTTTGTCCATCCAAATTTCCATGAGAAATTAAATAAACCACACTAGGATGATCCCCAACCTCCCTGCCACATTATGGTCAATTTTCGACACGCTCGGACCTCGATCCCACCCCCAAAACTGTGGGCTATAGCACATCAATTTGGCTCAAAAATGCCCCGTTCGCGCCGTTTTGCCTGTTTGTCCACCCAAATGGCCACGTAAAATTAAACGGGCCATACTAGGATGATCCCCAACCTCCCTGGCATGTCCCGATTAATTTTTATCCTACAGCACGCCCGAACACTGGGCCCACCCCCAAAATCATGGGCTATAACACATCGATTTGACCTAAAAATACACCGTTCCCTTCGTTTTGCCTGTTTGTCGTCCCAAATAGCCACAAAAAATTAAACGGACCATACTGGAATGATCCCCAATCTCCCAGGCATGCCTCTATCAATTTTTGGACTATAGCACACCAGGACCCTGAGCCTACCCCCGAAACCATGGGTTATAGCACACTAATTTAACCCAAAAATGCCTTGTTTTTGTCGTTTTACCCATTTTCCCACCCAAATGGCCACAAAAAACTAAATGGACCACACTGGGATGATCCCCAACCTCCCTGGCATGCCCCAATCGATTTTTGACTACAGCACACTCGGTCCTTGGCCAACCCCAAAATCATGGGCTATAGCACATCGATTTATCCTAAAAATGCCCCGTTTGCGCCGTTTCGCCCGTTTGTCCACCCAAATGGACAAGAAAAATTAAACGGACCATACTCGGATGATCACCAATCTCCCTGGCACCCCCTGGTCAATTTTTGACCCACAGAGCGCTCGGACCCCGGACCCACCCCCAAAACCGTGGGCTATAGCACACCGATTTTACTAGAAAATTCCTCGTTCACGCCGTTTTGCTTGTTTATCTACCCAAATGGCCAAGAAAAATTAAATGAACCACACAGGAATGATTCCCAACCTCCATGGCCCGCGTCCATCTATTATCATCCCACAGCAGGCCCAGACCCGAGTCCACCGTCGAAACAATGGGCTATAGCACACAGATTTGGCCAAAAAATGCCCCGTTTGCGATGATTCGCTCGTTTGTCCACCCAAATGGCCACAAAAAATTAAACAGACCACACTGGGATGAACCCCAACTTCCCTGGCATGCCTCAGTTGATTTTTGGTCAACAACACGCCCGGACCTCGGCCCACCCCCAAAACCGTAGGCTATAGCACACCATTTTGGTCTGAAAATGCCCCGTTCGTGCCCTTTCGCCCGTTTGTGCACCCAAATGGCCACGAAAAATTTAATGGACCACACTGGGATGATCCTCAATCCCCTGGCATACCCAAGTTGATTTTTGACACACAGCACGCCCATACCCCAGGCCAAACTCCAAAATCATGGGCTATAGCACACTGATTTAGTCCGAAAATGCCCCGTTCACGTTGTTTCGCCAATTTATCCACCCAAATGGCCATAAAAAATTAAACAAAAGATATTGAGACTATCCCCAACCTTCCTGGCATGCCTTGATTGATTTTATGCCCACAGCACGCCCTGAACCTGGACCCACCCCCTAAACCATGGGCTATAACACATCGATTTGCTCCGAAAATACGTCGTTTGCTCCGTTTTGCCCATTTGTCAAACCAAATGGCAAAGAAAAATTAAACGGACCACACGGGGACAATCCTAACCCCCCTGGCATGGCCCGATAAATTTTTAGCCCATAGCACGCCCGTTCCCCTATCCCACCCCCTAAATTGTGGGCAATTGCACACCGATTTAGCCCTAAAATGTCCCGTTCACGTCGTTTCTCCCGCTTGACCATCAAAATGGCCACAATAAATAAAATGGACCATACTGGAATGATCTCCAACCTCCCAAGCATGCTTCAATCAATTTTTCGCCCACAGCATGCCCGAACCCTGGGCCCACCACTAAAATCGTGGGCTATAGCACACCGATTTGGCCTAAAAATACACCTATCATGGCGTTTCGCCTGTTTGTCCACCCAAATGGCCATGAAAAACTAAATGGACCACACTGGGACGATCCCAACCTCCCTGGCATGCCCTGTTCGATTTTAATCCTAGATCACCCCCGGACCCCGGGCCCACCCAAAATCATGGGCTATTGCACACCGATTTATCCCTAAAATGCCCCGTTCGCATTGTTTTGACCATTTGTCTACCCAAATGCCACAAAAATTAAACGGACCAAACTGGGATGATTGCCGACCTCCCTGACACGCCCTGGCCAATTTTCAGCCCACAGTACGCCTGGACCTCAGGCCCATCCCAAAAACCATAGGCTATAACATACTAATTTGGCCAGAAAATGCACCATTTGCGCTGTTTCGCTCGTTTATCCACCCAAATGGCCACAAAAAATAAAACGTACCATACTAGGATGATCCCCAACCTTCTTAGCACGCCCCGATCAATTTTTGGCTGACAGCAAGTCAGACCCCGACCACCCATAAAACCGTGGGCTATAGCACACTAATTTGGCCCAAAAATGCCCCATTCATGCCGTTTTGCCCGTTTCCCAACCCAAATAGCCACAAAAAATTAAATGAACCACACTGGGATGATCCCCCTCCTCCCTGACATGTCCTGATTGATTCTCAGCCCACAGCATGCCCGAACCCCGAGCCCACCCCCAAAACCGTGGGCTATAGCAAACCGATTTGGCCTAAAAAATGGCTCGATCGTGCTGTTTCGTCTGTTTGTCCACCAAAACGGCTACAAAAAATTAAACGGACCATACTAGGATGATCCTAAACCTCCCTGGCATACCCCAATCAATTTTCAGCCCACAGCACGCTTGTACCCCGGGGCCACCCTCGAATCCGTGTGCTATATCACATCGATTGGCCTGAAAATGCATCGTTCGGGCCATTTCACCCGTTAGTCCACCCAAATGGCCATGAAAAATTAAATGGACCATAATGGGATGATCTCCAACCTTCCTGTCAAGTCTCGATCAATTTTTGGCCCATAGCACATCCTGACCCTGGGCCCACCCCCAAAACTGTGGGCTTAAGTACACAGATTTTGCCCGACAAGGCCCCGTTCGCACTGTTTCACTCGTTTGTCTACCCAAATGGCCACGAAAAATTAAACGAACCACAGTTGGACGATCCCTAACCTCCCTATCATACCTCGATTAATTTTCGATCCACAGCACGCCCAAACCCCTGGACCATCCCTGAAATCGTGGGCTATAGCACATCGATTTGGCCCAAAAATGCCCCGTTTGCATCGTTTCTCCCATTTGTCCACCCAAAGGCCACGAAAAATTAAACGGACAGAACTGGGATGATCCCCAATCGCCTTGGCATACCCCGATCAATTTTCGACGCACAACATGCCCAGACCCTGGCCCCACCCTCAAAATTGGGGGCTATAGCACACCGATTTAGCCCGAAAATACTCTGTTCGGGTTGTTTTGCCCGTTTGTCCACACATATGGCTACAAAAAATTAAATAGACTATACTGGGATGACTCCCAGCTTCCCTGGCATGTCCCGGTCTATTTTTAGCCCACAACACGCTCAAAACCCGGGCCCACTCCAAAAATCGTAGGCTATAGCACACCGATTTGGCCCGAAAATGTCCCGTTTGCATCATTTCACCTGTTTGTCCACCCAAATGGCCACGAAAAACTAAATGGACCACACTGGGATGATCCCCAACCTCCCTGTCATGCCTCGGTTGATTTTCGACCTACATCATGCTTGGACCCCAGGCCCACCCCCAAAACCGTGGGCTGTAGCACATCGATTCGATTCAAAAATGCCTTATTCGCACCTTTTTGCCCATTTATGTACCGAAATGGCCACAAAAAATTAAACAGACCACACTAGGACGTTCCCCAAACTCCCTGGCATGCCCCATTCATTCGGCCCACAACACCCCTGGACCCTGGACCACTCCCAAAATTGTGGGCTATAGCACAACTATAAGGCCCTAAAATACCCCGTTCGCGCTGTTTCGCCTGTTAGTCCACCCAAATGGCCACAAAAATTTAAAAGGACCACATAGGGATGATGCCAACCTCCCTGGCACGCTCCGATCAATTTTTGACCCATCGCACACCTGGACCCCAAGCCTACCCCCAAAATCGTGGGCTATAGCACACCGTTTTTGCTCTAAAATGCCCCGTTCATGCTGTTTTGCCTGTTTATCCACACAAATAGCCACAAAAAATTAAACGAACCATACTTGCATGATCCCCAACCTCCTTGGCATGCTACGGTTTATTTTTGACACACTCGGACACCGGGCCCACCCCCAAAACTGTGGGCTATAGCACATCTATTTGGCTCAAAGATGCCCTGTTCATGCCGTTTCACCTATTTGTCCACCCAAATTGCCATAAAAAATTAAACGGACCATACTGGGATGATCTCCAACTTCCTTGGCATGCCCCGATCAATTTTCGGCCCACAGCACACCCGATCCTCTGGCCCACCCCTAAAACCATAGGCTATAGCACACCGATTTGATCCAAAAATGCCCCGTTCCTTTCGTTTTACCCGTTTATCATCCCAAATAGCCACAAAAAATTAAACGGACTATACTGGGATGATCCTCAACCTCCCTGGCATGCCTCAGTTGATTTTTGGTCAACAACACGCCCAGACCTCGGCCCACCCCTGAAACCGTGGGCTATAGCACACCATTTTAGCCTAAAAATGCTCCGTTCGAGCCCTTTCGCCCGTTTGTGCACCCAAATAGCCACGAAAAATTTAATGGACCATACTGGGATGATACTCAACCCCCTGGCATGCCCATGTTGATTTTTGGAACATAGCATGCCCATACCCGGGGCCAAACCCCAAAATCATGAGCTATAGCACACTGATTTAGCCCAAAAATGCCCTGTTCACATTATTTCACCAATTTATCCACCCAAATGGCCATAAAAAATTAAATGGACGATATGGGGACTCTCCCAACCTTCCTGGCGTACCCCGATCGATTTTACTCTCAAAGCACGCCCTGAACTCGGACCCACCCCAAAACCATGGCCTATAACATATCGATTTGCTTCGAAAATGCCTCGTTCGCTCCGTTTTTCCTGTTTGTCCACCCAAATGGCAATGAAAAATTAAACGGACCACATGGGGACAATCCCAACCTCCCTGGCATGCCTCGATCGATTTTTAGCCTACAGCACGCCTGTTCCCCTAGCCCACCCCCTAAATTGTGGGCAATTGTACACCGATTTAGCCCTAAAATGCCCCGTTTGCGCCGTTTATCCTGCTTGACCATTGAAATAGCCACGATAAATAAAATGGACCATACTGGGTCAATCCCCAACCTCTCTTGCATGCCTCAATCGATTTTTGGCCCACAGCATGCCCAAACCCCGAGCCCACAACCAAAACTGTGGGCTATAGCACACACTGATTTGGTCAAAAAATATACCGTTCATGGCGTTTCACCTGTTTGACCACCCAAATGGCCACAAAATATTAAATGCACCACGCTGGAATGATCCTAGCCTCCCTGGCCAGCCCTGTTCGATTTTCAGCCAAACGCACCCCCGGACCCCGAGCCCACCCCAAAATCATGGGCTATAGCACACCGATTTGTCCCTATAATGCCCCATTCACATTGTTTTGCCCGTTTGTCCACCCAAATGCCACAAAAATTCAACGAACCACACTAGGATGATCGCCAACCTCCCTGGCATGCGCTGGTCAATTTTTAGCCCACAGCACGTGTGGACCCCGGGCCCACCCCTAAAATCGTGGGATATAACACAATGATTTGGCCTAAAAATGCCCCGTTTGAGCCGTTCTTCCCATTTGTCCACCCAAATGGCCACAAAAAATTAAACGGACCATATTGGGATAATCCCCAACCTCCCTGGCACGCCCCTGTCAATTTTTGGCCCATAGCACACTCGGACCCTGGGCCTACCCCCTAAATCGTGGGCTATAACACATTGATTTGGCCTGAAAATGCCCCGTTTGCGCCGTTTTGCATGTTTGTCCACCCAAATGGCCACAAAAAATTAAACGGACCACACTGGAACGATCCCCAATATCCCTGGCATGGACTGGTTGATTTTTGACCCACAACACGTCCGATTTGTTGGGCTATAGCATACCGATTTGTCCCAAAAATGCCCCGTTCGTGCCATTTCACCCGTTTGTCCACCCAAATGGCCACAAAAAATTAAATGGACCACACTGGGATGATACCTATCCTCCTTGTCATGCCCCAATCAATTTTCATCCCACAACACGCCCAGACCCCTGGCCACCCCCAAAACCGTGGGATATAGAACACCAATTTAGCCCGAAAATGCCCCGTTCGCACCGTTTCACCTGTTTGTCCACCCAAATGGCCACAAAAAAATAAATGGACCATACTGGGATGATCCCCAATCTCCCTGGCATGCCTTGGTCGATTTTTAACCTACAATGCGCTCGGACCCTGGGCCCGCCCTAAAAAGCTTGGGATATAGCACACCAATTTTTCTAGAAAATGCCCCATTCGCGTTATTTCGCCCGTTTGTCCACCCAAATGGCCACAAAGAATTAAATAGACCATACTGAAATGATCCCCAACCTCCATGGCACACCCCGTTCGATTATCGGCCCACTGGATGCCAGGACCCCTTCCCCATCCCCAAAACAATGGGCTAAAGCACACAGATTTAGCCCAAAAATACCCGTTCACGCCATTTCACCCGATTTTCCACCAAAATGGCCACAGAAAATTAAATGAACCACACTGGGAGATCCCCAACCTCCCTAGAATGCCCCGGTCAATTTTTGTCCCACAGCACGCCCGTACCCCGGGTCCACCCCCAAAACCGTGGGCTATAGCACACCGATTTGGCCTGAAAATACCCCGTTCGCACCTTTTCACTCCTTTGTCCTACTAAATAGCCCCAAAAAATTAAACAGACTACACTGGGATGATCCCAAACCTTCTTGGCACGCCCCAGTCAATTTTCTATCCACAGTACACTCGAAACCCCATCCCACACCCAAAACCGTGGTCTATAGCTCACCGATTTAGCCCAAAATAGCAATAAAAAATTAAATGAACTACATTGGGATGATCCCTAACCTACCTGGCAAACCTCAGTGGATTTTTGGCCCACAGCACGCTCGTACGATGGGCTCACCCCCTAAACCATGGGCTATAGCACATCGATTTGGCCCCAAAATGCCCCGTTCGCGCTGTTTTGAATGTTTGTCCACCGAAATAGCCACAAAAAATTAAACGGTCCACATTGGAATGATCCCCAACCTCCCTGGCATGGACCAGTTGATTTTTGGCCAACAGCACGCCCGAACCCCGAGCCTACCCATAAAACCGTGGGCTATAGCATACCGATTTGTCCCAAAAATGCCTCGTTCTTGCTGTTCCACCCGTTTGTCCACCCAAATAGCCACGAAAAATAAAATGGACCAGAATGGGATGATCCCTGAATTCCTTGGCATGCCCCAATCAGTTTTTGTCCCACAGCACGCCCGAAACCCTGTCCACCCCCAAAACGATGGGATATAGAACACCGATTTAGCCTGAAAATGCCCTGTTCGTGCCGTTTCGCCTGTTTGTCCACCCAAATGGCCAAAAAAATTTAAAAGGACCACATTGGGACGATACCCAATTTCCCTGGCATGCCTTGGTCGATTTTTAACCCACAGTGCGCTTGGACCTCGAGCCCGCCCCAAAAACCATGGGATATAGCACATCGATTTTTCTAGAAAATGCCCCGTTCGCGTTACTTCTCCCATTTGTCCACCCAAATGGCCACGAAGAATTAAATGGACCACACTGAAATGATCCCCAACCTCCATGGCACGCCCCGTTCGATTATCGGCCCGCTGCACGCCAGGACCCCTTTCCCACCCTCAAAACAATGGGCAATAGCACACAGATTTAGCCCAAAAATACCTGTTCATGCCATTTCACCCATTTTAAAACCAAAATAGCCACAAAAAATTAAAATGACCACACTGGGACGATCTTGTCACGCCCCAAATCCTATTAAGGCGGACTGGCACCCGTTGCCGGTAAGGCTCGGGAGAACCAACCTGTAGCGATACATTACCTATGAACATTATAAGTTACTTTCATACTAAACATGCCCTCAAAAGATAAATAGGACTAGCAAGCCAAAAGATATTATCTGACTAGGCCGTTGGAGCCACAATATCTACGGTACGATACATGACCATACTATACTTTACGTAGTCTACAAAGCCTCTAGACAAGAAACGTTATCTTATAAGGGTCGGGACAGGCCCCGCCTCATGATAAGATACTATACAATGCAAAAAGATATGATAAGACTCAAAGCCCCGAAGCAACCTGGAGCTCAGTGACTGCGGTTGATATCCTGTACTCTTACTAGGGAGGTTTATTAGCTTCTGTACCTGCAGCATGGAATGCAGGTCCCCCAAGAGGGACGTCAGTACGAAATAATGTACTGAATATGTAAGGCAACATGTACTATATATGAGATAAAAACTCAAATGAAACCATGTACTGTTGTAGGGTAAAAGACCACCTTTATGAATATTGTGGAGTCATGTATCTTATAACAATTATGTTACTTTACTCTTATTACTTGAATAATCTGTGCACAGCATGTAATACAAATGACCAGCTGATCAGTGGTAATTCTATATCAGGATCGACCCATGCTAGGCTTTCCTTTCACCCCTGGGATACCCCCTGTAATACTGGGATTGACCCATGCTAGGTGATTCTTTCACCCCTGGGATACCACCCAACAGAAGCAACTGTATACATATATCTTCTTATTACTTTTGAGATGAATCTTTGGTGGTCGTAACATTTGAGCTATAAGACTATAAGCATGACAAATGACAAGTATGTGTCCATGTAACATCATATCATAATGAAAAGAGTGGGTTGTACAATTAGTGAAACATGTAGGACATAAACAATGTATGAACTTTATTTAGCTAAAAAGAAGACTCATATGTCATGGTACCCAATGTATGTATGCAGCAGTGACAGTGCTCGAATCTGGACACACAAGTACATGTTAAAGAGTGGAGTGGTTATGTCAAAGTTTGTAAAGATCTATATGTGCCAATGAAGACTTTGGATTCCATGCCAAATAATAAGAGATCGAATAGCCTTACATACCTCGACGTATCAACTTGTTTTTACGTCGAAATGAATTCTTTTCTTCCAACTATTTATCTACAATATCATGTTTTAAAGCTAGTATTAGCAGCTAATCAATGCATCTGGACAGCCCAATCTCACAAGACACAACACTTTGGCAACAAACGTATAACCATCAACTCAATGGTGTTATTCCGACTTTCTCAATTCTAACTGTATTCAACCAGCATAGATTATCATATACATGATGTATACAGCCTATATTAGTTCTATAACATGCTGGCAACAGTCCATAACTACAACACATAACCATTTTACAAAACGCTCAACTAAGAAGCACAACATCTCGTCGTCTCCCTACATTTCGTCGTTAACAATTCATACTTGTCCCAGCTTTGAACCAGATGCTCCCAACATATATATACATCAAATAAACCTTAACATAGTCACAAAATAGCTCAAAACGTAGGGGAAACGTGAAACAACATCCCCCTCAACAAAACAGTCCAATACCAGTTTGGAAGCACATAAGATCATATAAGGATACTTGTTTCCAAAGAACTAGCAAAACAGTCCAGCAACCTTGGCAACCATATACACACTATAACATGTTAATAACCTCAACTTTACATCATATTAAAGTGAAAAATCAGGGTAAAAATCGTTCCAAAGCCAAGAAAACCAAACAACAACTTTCAGGACACAAGCTGTCCAGAAATTCCTGCACAGTGAACCAGCCAACTTATCTTGTTTTCCATGGAAAATTCATATCAAGTATATGGTTATTTTTACATACCTTAAATCCCAAGGTGTAGGTCTAATTCAAGAACTCAAAAAGTAGCCTTTGGTTGCCTTCCAAGGTGAAGAAATACCAAGAGAAACTTAGAGAGAAATTCTGAAATTTTTTGGTCTTTTCTTTGGTTAACCTAGAGCTCGGTTTTGGTCCCTTTTTAAGGAGACTTTAGACCGACTTTCTCCTAACATTTGTAGCTGATTAACTCAAGTTGGTCAATGACTAATTTTCCCCTTTCACTTGGGCCTTTTGGATCTCTAAATCAATGGGCTTTAGTGGCCCATTTCCTTACTCTTTCTTGCACTTTGTTTGGGCTCAATTTTGTTAGTAGTGAATGAATGTGGTTGGGCCTATTATATAAAAATCTTGGGCTGAACATCTTGGCCCAATATAATGTTAAACCATTGTCTTTAATAGCCTCCCTAACTTGGGCTTCGTTTGTCACAAGACTTGGAAAGTTTCGGCGTTAAGCCTCGTCTTCGTTCCCCTTTCTTTTTACTAACGTCTAGACTTCAAGTGAGTTCACTTATGAATGAATTCTTCTCCCTCATGTATATATAATTTTTAAGCTAAGCACACAGGTGACTCACTTGCTAGCTCCCTAATTTCCATAAGCATGTCAATGTTTTTTTTTTTCGTTTAAGGCCACAGTCTCTAAATAGACTTCCATATAGTGCCCCAATCTAACACTTGAACACTTGAAAAATTTTGGTAGTAATTAAATCAAGTCGTATGTCATTTTATGTGAACATTACTAGTACATGTAAAATGTGGGGTGTTACAGATCTCCAACCTCCCTAGAATCTCCGATTAATTTTTGTCCCACAGCACGCCCGTACCCTGGGCCTACCCCCAAAACCGTGGGCTATAGCACACGGATTTGGCTCGAAAACACCCCGTTCACACCTTTTTGCCCCCTTTTCCACCCAAATAGCCCCAAAAAATTAAATAGACTACACTGGGATGATCCCCAACCTCCTTGGCATGCCTCAGTCAATTTTCTGTGCACAGTACACTCGAAACCCTGTCCCACCCCAAAAACCGTGGGCTATAGCACACCGATTTAGCCCAAAAGAACCACAAAAAATTAAACAAACTACACTGGGATGATCCCCAACTTACCTGGCATACCTCAGTCAATTTTTTTCCCAAAGCACACCCATACGATGGGCTCACCCCCTAAACCATGGGCTATAGCACATTGATTTGGCCCCAAAATGCCCAGTACGCGCTGTTTCACCCTTTTGTCCTCCCAAATGGCTAGAAAAAGTTAAACGAAACACACTGGGATGATTGCCAACCTTCCTGGCATGCCCCAGTCAATTTTTGGTCCACAGCACGCTCGAACCCAGGCCCAACCTCGAAATTATGGGCTATAGCACACCGATTTGGCCTGAAAACACCCCGTTCGTGCCCTTTCGCCCATTTGTACACCCAAATGGCCACGAAAAATTTAACGGACCATATTATGACGATCCCCAGCCTTCATGGCACGTCTCAGTCAATTTTTAGCCCAAAAAATGCTCGAACCCCAGGCCCACCCCTAAAATCATGGGCTATAGCACACCGTTTTTGTTCGAAAATGCCCCATTAGAGCTGTTTTGCTTGTTTGTCCACCCAAACGGCCATGAATAATTAAACGAACCACACTTGCATGATCCCCAACCTCCCTGGCATGCTATAACTGATTTTTGACACACTCAGACACCGGGACCACCCCCAAAACCGTGGGCTATAGCATATCTATTTGGCTAAAAAATGCCCTGTTCGTGCCATTTCGCCTATTTGTCCACCCAAATTGCCACGAAAAATTAAACGGACCATACTAGGATGATCTCCAACCTCCCTGGCACACCCCGATCAATTTTTGACCCACATCACACCCGATCCTCGGGCCCACCCCAAAAACCATAGGCTATAGCACTCTGATTTGACCCCAAAATGCCCTATTCCTGTCGTTTTGCCCGTTTATCATCCCAAATAGCCACAAAAATTTAAACGGACCGTACTGGGATGATCCCCAACCTCCCTGGCATGCCTCAATTGATTTTTGATCAATAGCACGCCCGAAACTCGGCCCACCCCCAAAACCGTGGGCTATAGCACACCATTTTAGCCTAAAAATACCCCGTTCGCGGCCTTTCGCCCGTTTGTGCATCCAAATGGCCACGAAAAATTTAATGGACCACACTGGGATGATCCTCAACCTTGGTGGTATGCCCAAATTGATTTTTGGCACATAGCACGCCCATACCCCGGGCCAAACCCCAAAATCATGGGCTATAGCATACTGATTTAGCCCAAAAATGCCCCGTTCACGTTGTTTCGCCAATTTATCCACCCAAATAGCCATAATAAATTAAACGGATTATATTGGGACTATCCGAACCTTCATGGCATGCCCCAATCGACTACACCCATAGCATGCCCTGAACCCAGACCCACACCTAAAACCATGGGCTATAACACATCGATTTGCTTCGAAAATGCCTCGTTCGCTTCGTTTTGCCCGTTTGTCCACCCAAATGGCAGCGAAAAATTAAACGGAACACATGGGGACAATACCAACCTCTCTGAAATGCCTCGATCAATTTTTAGCCCACAGCACGCCCGTTCCCCTAGCCCACCCCCTAAATTGTGGGCAATTGCATACCAATTTGGCCCTAAAATGCCCCGTTCGCGTCGTTTCTCTCGCTTGACCATCAAAATGGCCACGATAAATAAAATGGACCATACTGGGATGATCCCCAACCTCCCTGGCATGCCTCGATTGATTTTTGCTCCACACCATGCCCAAACCCTGGGCCCACCACAAAAATTGTGGGCTATAGCACACCGATTTGGTCCAAAAATACACCGTTCATGGTGTTTCACCTGTTTGATCACCCAAATAGCAAAGAAACATTAAATGGACTACACTGGAATGATCCCAACCTCCCTGGCATGCCCTGTTTGATTTTCAGCCAAAATGCCCCGTTTGCACCGCTTCTCCCATTTGTCCACCCAAATGGCCACGAAAAATTAAATGGACCACACTGGGATGTTCTCCAATTGCCCTAGCATGTCCCGGTCGATTTATTATGCATAACATGTCCGGACCCTGGGTCAACCCCCAAAATTGGGGGCTATAGCACATCGATTTGGCCCGAAAATACCCGGTTCGGGCTGTTTTACTTGTTTGTCCACACATATGGCTATAAAAAATTAAACGGACTATACTGGGATGATCCCCAATCGCCCTGGCATGCGCCGATCGATTTTTGATGCATAACATGCCCGGACCCTAGGCCCATCCCCAAAATTGAGGGCTATAGCACACCGATTTGGCCAGAAAATACCTTGTTCGGGTTGTTTTGCCCGTTTGTCCACACATATGGCTACAAAAAATTAAACAGACCATACTGGGATGACTCCCAACTTCCCTGGCATGTCCCGATCTATTTTTACCCCACAACATGTTCGAACCCCGATCGCACCCCCAAAATCGTAGGCTATAGCACACCAATTTGATCCAAAAATGCCCCGTTCGTGCCTTTTTGCCCATTTGTGTACCCAAATAGCCATGAAAAATAAACAAACCACACTAGGATGATCCCCAACCTACCTGGCATGCCCCGATTGATTTTTGGCCTAAAGTACGCCCGGACCCCAGGCCTAACCCAGAAACCATGGGCTATAGCACATGGATTTGGCCCGAAAATACCTCTTTCCTACTGTTTCACCCGTTTGTCCACCCAAATAGCCACAAAAAATTAAATGGACCACACTGGGACGATCCCCAACTTCCCTGCCATGCCCCAGCTAATTTTTGGCCCACAGCATGCCTGGACCCCGGGTCTACCCTCAAAACCGTGGGTTATAGCACACCAATTTGGCCCAAAAATGTTCCGTTCACGCTATTTCATTCGTTTGTCCCCCAAATGGCCACAAAAAATTAAACGGACCACACTGGGATGATCCCCAACCTCCCTGGCATAGTCCGATCAATTTTGGACCCACAGCATGCCTGAACTCTAGGCCCACCCTTGAATTCGTAGGATATTGCACATCGATTTCACATGAAAATGCCCCGCTAGTGATGATTCGCTTGTTTGTGCACCCAAATGGCCACTAAAAATTTAACGGAACACACTAGGACTATCCCACCGTCTCTGGCACATCCCGATCAACTTTTGGCCGACAGCACACCCAAACTCCGAGCCCACCCCTAAAATCATGGGATATAGCAAAATGATTTGGGTCAAAAAATCCCCATCTGAGTTGTTCCGCCTATTTGTCCACCTCCGAAACCGTGGTCTATAGCACACCGATTTAGCCTAAAATATCAACAAAAAATTAAAGAAACTATACTGGGACGATCCCTCACCTACCTGGCATACCTTAGTTGATTTTTGTCCCACAGTACGCCCGTACTACGGGCTCACCCCCTAAACCATGGGCTATAGCACATCGATTTGGCCCCAAAATGCCCCGTTCGCTCTATTTTGCATGTTTGTCCACAGAAATAGCTACAAAAAATTAAACGAACGACATTAGAATGATCCCCAACCTCCCTGGCATGGCCCGTTCAATTTTTTGCCAACAGCACGCCCGAACCTCGGGCCTACCCCCAAAACCGTGGGCTATAGCATACTGATTTATCCTTAAAATGCCCCGTTTGTGCCGTTTCACCCGTTTGTCCACCCAAATAGCCACGAAAAATAAAATGGACCACACTGGGGCGATCCCTAACTTCCTTGGCATGCCCCAATCAGTTTTTGTCCTACAGCACGCCCGGACCCCTGTCCACCCCCAAAACGATAGGATATAGAACACCGATTTAGCCCGAAAATGCCTTGTTCGCACCGTTTTGCCTTTTTGTCCACCCAAATGGCCACGAAAAATTGAAAGGACCATACTGGGATGATACCCAATCTCCCTGGCATGCCTTGGTCAATTTTTAACTACAGTGCGCTTGGACCCCGGGCCCGCCCAAAAAACCATGGGATATAGCACACCGATTTTTCTAGAAAATGCCCCGTTCGCGTCACTTCTCCCGTTTGTCCACCCAAATGGCCACGAAAAATTAAATGGACCACACTGAAATGAACCCCAACCTCCATGGCATGCCTCGTTCGATTATCGCCCCGCTGCACGCTAGGACCCCTTGCCCACCCTTGAAACAATGGGCAATAGCAAACACATTTAGCCCAAAAATACCCGTTCACGCCATTTCACCCGTTTTTCAACCAAAATGGCCACAAAAAATTAAACGGACCATACGAGGATGATCCCCAACCTCCCTAGAATGCCCCGGTTGATTTTTGTCCCATAGCATGCCCGTACCCTGGGCCTACCCCAAAACTGTGGGCTATAGCACACAGATTTGGCTCGAAAACACCCTGTTCATGTCTTTTTGCCCCCGTTTCCACCCAAATAGCCCAAAAATATTAAACAGACTACGCTGGGACGATCCCCAACCTTCTTGGCATGCCCCAGTCAATTTTCTGTCCACAGTACACTCGAAACCCTGTCCCACCCCCAAACCCGTGGGCTATAGCACACCGATTTTGCCCAAAATAACTACAAAAAATTAATCAAACTACATTGGGATATCCCCAACCTACCTGTCATACCTCAGTCAATTTTTTTCCCACAGCACGCCCGTACGATGGGCTCAGCCCCTAAACCATGGGCCATAGCACGTCGATTTGGCCCCAAAATGCCCCGTTCACGCCGTTTCACCCGTTTGTTCACCCAAATGGCCAGAAAAAGTTAAACGAAACACACTGGGATGATTCCCAACCTCCCTGGCATTCCCCAGTCAATTGTTGGTCCACAGGACGCCTGAAACCAGGCCCACCCTCGAAATTGTGGGCTATAGCACACCAATTTGGCCTGAAAACACGTCGTTCGTGCCCTTTCGCCCATTTGTACACCCAAATGGCCACGAAAAATTTAACGGACCATACTGAGATGATCCCCAGCCTCCCTGGCACGTCTCGGTCAATTTTCAGCACACAGAACACCCGAACCCCAGGCCCACCCCTAAAACCGTAGGCTGTAGCACAACGTTTTGGCTAGAAAATGCCCCATTCGAGCCGTTCTGCCTGTTTGTCCACCCAAATGGCCATGAAAAATTAAATGAACCACACTTGCGTGATCCCCAACCTCCCTGGTATGCTACGGTTGATTTTTGACACGCTCGAACACCGGACCCACCCCAAAACCGTGGGCTATAGCACATCTATTTTGCTCGAAAATGCCCTGTTCGTTCCGTTTCACCTATTTGTCCTCCCAAATTGCCACAAAAAATTAAACGAACCATACTGGGATGATTTTCAACCTCCCTGGCACACCCCGATTGATTTTTGACCCACAGCATGCCCTATCCTCGGGCCCACCCCCAAAACCATAGGCTATAGCACTCCGATTGGACCAAAAAATTACCCGTTCCTTTTGTTTTGCCTGTTTATCATCCCAAATAGCCACAAAAAATTAAATAGACCGTACTGGGATGATACCCAACCTTCCTGGCATGCCTCAGTTTATTTTTGGTCAATAGCACGCCCGGACCTTGGCCCACCCCCAAAACCATGGGCTATAGCACACCATTTTGGCCTGAAAATGCCCTGTTCGCGCCCTTTCGCCCGTTTGTTCACCCAAATGGCCACAAAAAATTTAATGGACCACACTGAGATGATCCTCAACCCCCTTTCCATGCCCAGGTTGATTTTTGGCATATGGCAAGCGCATACCCCGGGCCAAACCCTAAAATCATGGGCTATAGCACACTGATTTAGCCCAAAAATGCCCCATTCACGTCGTTTCGTCAATTTATCCACCCAAATAGCCATAAAATAATTAAACGGATGATATTGGGACTATCCCAAACTTCCTAGTATGCCCCGATCAATTTTATGCCCCCAACACGCCCTGACCCCGGATCCACCCCCAAAACCATGGGCTATAACACATCGATTTGCTCCGAAAATGCCTCGTTCGCTCCGTTTTGCCCGTTTGTCCACCCAAATGGCAACGAAAAGTTAAATGGACCACACGGGGACAATCCCAACCTCCTTGGAATGCCTCGATCAATTTTTAGCTCACAGCACGCCCGTTCCCCTAACCCACTCCCTAAATTGTGGGCAATTGCACACCGATTTGGCCCTAAAATGCCCCATTCGCGTCGTTTCTCCCACTTGACCATTGAAATAGCCACGATAAATAAAATGGACCATACTGGGATGATCCCCAACCTCCCTGGCATGGCTCGATCAATTTTTGACCCACAGCATGCCCAAACACTGGGCCCACCATAAAAACTGTGGGCTATAGCACACTAATTTGGTCCAAAAATACACCGTTCATGGCGTTTCGCCCGTTTGACCACCCAAATGGCCACGAAACATTAAATGGACCACACTGGGATGATCCCAACCTCCCTGACATGCCCTGTTCGATTTTCAGCCAAAAGCACCCCCAGACCCCGGGCCCACCCCAAAATCATGGGCTATAGTGCACCGATTTATCCCTAAAATTCCCCGTTCGCATTGTTTTGCCCGTTTGTCACCCCAAGTGGCACAAAAATGAAACGGACCACACTGGGATGATCACCAACCTCCCTGGCACGCGCTGGTCAATTTTTAGCCAACAACACGCGTGGACCCCAGGCCTACCCCCAAAATCTCCCGCTGTTTTGCTCGTTTGTCCACCCAAATGACCACAAAAATAAAACGGACCATACTGGGATGATCCCCAACCTCCTTAGTACGGCTTGATCAATTTTTCGCCGACAGCAAGTCGGACAACGGCCCCCTGAAACAATGGGCTATAGAACACTAATTTGGCCCAAAACTAACCCGTTCATGCCGTTTCACCCATTTGTCCATGCAAATGGCCATGCAAAATTAAACGGACCACACTGGGATGATCCCCAACCTTCCTGGCAAGCCCCAATCAATTTTTGGCCCACAGCACGTCCTGATCCCGGGCCCACCCTAAAAAATATGGGCTAAAGCACACATATTTTGCTCGAAAAGGCCCCGTTCATGCTGTTTCGCTCGATTGTCTACCCAAATGGCGATGAAAAATTAGACGAACTATAGTGGGATGATCCCCAACCTCCCTGGCATGCCTCGGTCAATTTTTGGTCCACAGTACGCCCAAACCCCTGGACCATCCCTGAAACCGTGGGCTATAGCACATCGATTTGGCCCGAAAATACCCCATTTGCACCGTTTCTCCCATTTGTCCACCGAAATGGCCACAAAAAATTAAATGGACCACACTGGGATGTTCCCCAATCGCCCTGGCATGCCTCGGTTGATTTTTAATGTATAACATGTCCGAACCTTAGGCCCACCCCCAAAATTGGGGGCTATAGCACACCGATTTGGCCCAAAAATACCCTGTTCGAGCTGTTTTACCCGTTTGTCCACACATATGGCTACGAAAAATTAAACGGACCACACTGGGATGATCCCCAATTGCTCTGGCATGCCTCGATTGATTTTTGATGCATAACATGCTCGGACCTTGGGCCCACCCCCAAAATTGTGGGCTATAGCACACCGATTTGGCCCGAAAATAATCTATTTGGGCTGTTTTGCCCTTTTGTCCATACATATGGCTACGAAAAATTAAACAGACCATACTGGGAGGACTCCCAGCTTTCCTGGCATATCCTGGTCTATTTTTATCCCACAACACGCTCGAACCCCGGTCCCACCCCGAAAATTGTAGTCTATAGCAAACCGATTCGATCCAAAAATGCCCCGTTCGCACCTTTTTGCCCATTTGTGTACCCAAATGGCCACGAAAAATTAAATGAACCACACTAGGATGATACCCATCCTAGCTGGCATGCCCCAATTAATTTTTGACCCATAGCACGCCCAGACCCCGGGCCTAACCCAGAAACTATGGGCTATAGCACATCAATTTAGCCCGAAAATACCCCGTTCCCGCCGTTTCACCCATTTGTCCACTCAAATAGCCATAAAAAATTAAATGGACCACACTGGGATGATCCCCAACTTCCCTGCCATGCCCCAATTGATTTTTAGCCAACAACACACCCAGACACCAGGCCCATCCCCAAAATCGTTGGCCATAGCACACCGATTTGGTCCAAAACCCCCATACATGCCGTTTCTCCCGTTTGTCCACCCAAATAGCCATAAGAAATTAAATGAACCACACTGGGACGATCCCTAACTCCCCTATCATGCCCCAGTCAATTTTTGGCCCACAGCACGCCTGGATTCTGGGTCTACCCTCGAAACCGTGGGCTATAGTACACCAATTTGGCCCCAAAATGTCCCATTCGTACTATTTCACCTGTTTGTCCCCTAAATGGTCACGAAAAATTAAACGGACCACACTGGGATGATCTGCAACCTCCCTGGCACACTCCAATCAATGTTCGACCAACAATATGACTAAACCCTGGGCCCATCCTCGAATTCATAGGATATAGCACATCGATTTCACATGAAAATGCCCCGTTCGCGATGATTCGCTTGTCTGTGCACCCAAATGGCCACGAAAAATTTCACAAACCACACTAGGATGATCCCACCCTTTCTGGCATATCCTGGTCAATTTTTAGCCGACAACAAACCCAAACACCGAGCCCACCCCTAAAATCATGGGATATAGCACAATGATTTGGCCCAAAAATCCCCCGTTCGAGCCGTTCCGCCCGTTTGCCCACCCAAATGGCCACAAAAAATTAAACGGACCATATTGGGATAATCCCCAACCTCCCTGGCACGCCCCTGTGAATTTTTGGCCCACAGAACGCCCGAACCCTGGGCCTACCCCCTAATTCGTGGGCTATAGCACATTGATTTGGCTTGAAAATGCCCCGTTTGCGTCGTTTTGCATGTTTGTCCACCCAAATGGCCACAAAAAATTAAACGGACCACACCGGAATGATCCCCAACCTCCCTGCCATGGCTCGATTGATTTTTGGCCCACAGCACGACCGAACCCCGAGCCTACCCCCAAAACCGTGGGCTATAGCATACCGATTTGTCCCAAAAATGCCCCGTTCATGCCATTTCACCCGTTTGTCCACCCAAATGGCCACGAAAAATTAAATGGACCACACTGGGATGATCCCTAACCTCTTTGGCACGCCCCAATAAATTTTCGTCCCACAACACGCCTGGACCCCTGGCCACCCCCAAAATCGTGGGATATAGAACACCAATTTAGCCCGAAAATGCCCTATTTGCGCTGTTTCACCTCTTTGTCCACCCAAATGGCCACAAAAAAAGAAACGGACCATACTGGGACGATCCCCAATCTCCCTGGCATGCCTTGGTCGATTTATAACCCACAGTGCGCTCGGACCCCGGGCCCGCCCTAAAAATCGTGGGATATAGCACACCAATTTTTCTAGAAAATGCCTCGTTCGCGTCATTTCGCCCGTTTGTCCACCCAAATGGCCACGAAGAATTAAATGGACCATACTAAAACAATCCCCAACCTCCATGGAATGCCCTGTTTAATTATCAGCCTACTGCACGCCAGGACCCCTTGCCCACCCCCAAAACAATGGGCAATAGAACATAGATTTAGCCCAAAAACACCCGTTCACACTATTTCACCCATTTTTCCACCAAAATGGCAACAGAAAATTAAACAGACCACACTGGGACGATCCCCAACCTCCTTAGAATGCCCCGATTGATTTTTGTCCCACAGTAAGCCCGTACCCCGGGCCCACCCCCAAAACCGTGGGCTATAGCACACCGATTTAGCCTAAAAATACCCCGTTTGCACCTTTTCGCCCCTTTGTCCTACCAAATAGCACCAAAAAATTAGACAGACTACACTGGGATGATCCCCAACCTCCTTGGCATGCCCCAGTCAATTTTGTATCCACAATACACTCGAAACCCTGTCCCACCCCCGAAACCATGGTCTATAGCACACCGATTTAGCCTAAAATAGCAACAAAAAATTAAATGAATTACACTGGGACAATCCCTAATCTACCTGGCATACCTCGGTTGATTTTTGATCCGCAGAATGCTCGTACGACGGGCTCACCCCCTAAACCATGGGCTATAGCACATCGATTTGGCCCTAAAATGCCCCGTTCGCGCTATTTTGCATGTTTGTCCACACAAATGGCCACAAAAAATTAAACGGACCACACTGGAATGATCCCCAACCTCCCTGGCATAGCCCCATCAATTTTTTGCCAACAGCACGCCCGAACCCCGGGCCTACCCCCAAAACCGTGGGCTATAGCATATCGATTTGTCCCAAAAATACCCCATTCGTGCCGTTTCACCCGTTTGTCCACCCAAATTGCCATGAAAAATTAAATGGACCACACTAGGACAATCCGTAACTTCCTTGGCATGCCCCAATAAATTTTTGTCCCATAGCACGCCCGGACCCCTATCTACCCTCAAAACGTTGAGATATAGAACACCGATTTAGCCCGAAAATGCCTTATTCGCGTCGTTTCGCCTGTTTGTCCACACAAATGGTCAAGAAAAATTAAACGGACCACACTGGGATGATACCCAATCTCCCTGGCATGCCTTGGTCAATTTTTAATCCACAGTACTCTCAGACCCCGGGCCCACCCAAAAACCATGGGATATAGCACATTGATTTTTCTAGAAAATGCCCCGTTCGCGTCACTTCTCCCGTTTGTCCACCCAAATATCCATGAAGAATTAAATGGACCACACTAAAATGATCCGCAACCTCCATGGCATACCTCATTCGATTATCGGCCCACTGCACGCCAGGACCTCTTGCCCACCCTCTAAACAATGGGCAATAGCACACAGATTTAGCCCAAAAATACTTGTTCACGCTATTTCACCCGTTTTTCAACCAAAATGGCCACAAAAAATTAAATGGACCACACTGGGACGATCCCCAACCTCCCTAGAATGCCCCGGTCGATTTTTGTCCCACAACACGCCCGTACCCTAGGCCTACCCCCAAAACCATGGGCTATATAGCACACAACTTTGGCCCGAAAACACCCCGTTCGCGCCTTTTTGCCCCTTTTCCACCTAAATAGCCCCAAAAAATTAAATGAACTACACTGGGATGATCCCAAACCTCTTTGGTATGCCCCAGTCAATTTTCTGTCCATAGTACACTCAAAACCCTATCCCAGCCCCAAATCTGTGGCCTATAGCACACCAATTTAGCCCAAAATAACCTTAAAAAATTAAACAAACTACACTGGGATGATACCCAACCTACCTGGCATACCTCGGTCAATTTTTTTTCTACAACACACCCGTACGATGGGCTCACCCCCTAAACCATGGGCTATAGCACATCAATTTGGCCCTAAAATGCCCAGTTCGCGCTGTTTCACCCGTTTGTCCACCCAAATGGCCAGAAAAAGTTAAAGGAAACACACTGGGACGATACCCAACCTCCCTGGAATGCCCCAATCAATTTTTGGTCCACAGCACGCCCGAACCCAGGCCCACCCTCGAAATTATGGGCTATAGCACACCAATTTGGCCTGAAAACACCCCGTTCGTGCCCTTTCGCCTATTTGTACACCCAAATGGCCACAAAAAATTTAACGGACCACACTGAAATGATCCCCATCCTCTCTGGCACGTCCTCGTCAATTTTTGGCCCACAGAACGCTCGAACCCCAGGCCCACCCCCAAAACCGTGGGTTATAGCACATCATTTTTACTCGAAATGCCCTGTTCGAGCCGTTCTGCCTGTTTGTCCACCCAAATGGCCATGAAAAATTAAATGAACCATACTTGAATGATCCCCAACCACTCTGGCATGCTAAGGTTGATTTTTAGCATTCTCGAACACCGAACCCACCCCCAAAACCGTAGGCTATAGCACATCTATTTGGCTCGAAAATGCCCTATTCGTGCCGTTTCGCCTATTTGTCCACCCAAATTGCCACGAAAAATTAAACGGACCATACTGGGATGATCTCCAACCTCCCTGGCATGCCCCGATCGATTTTTGGCCCACAGCTAGCCCGATCCCCGGGCCCACCCCCAAAACCACAGGTTATAGCACTCCGATTTGACCCAAAAATGCCATGTTCCTTTCGTTTTGCTCGTTTATCATCCGAAATAGCCATGAAAAATTAAACAAACTATACTAGGATGATCCCCAACCTCCTTGGGATGCCTCAGTTTATTTTTGGTAAATAGCAAGCCCGGACCTCGGCCCACCCCCAAAACCATGGGCTATAGCATACCATTTTGGCCTGAAAATGCCCTGTTCGCGCCCTTTCGCCCGTTTGTGCACCCAAATAGCCACAAAAAATTTAATGGATCACACTGGGACAATCCTCAACACCTTGGCATGCCCAGGTTGATTTTTGGCACATAGCATGCCTATACCTCGGGCCAAACCCCAAAATCATGGGCTATAGCACACTGATTTAGCCCAAAAATGCCCCAATCACGTCGTTTCAACAATTTATCCATCCAAATGGCCATAAAAATTAAACGGATGATATTCAGAATATCCCAACCTTCCTGGCATGACCCGATTGATTTTACTCCCACAGCACGCCCTGAACTTGGATCCACCCCCAAAACCATGGGCTATAACACATCGATTTGCTTCGAAAATGCCTCGTTCGCTCTGTTTTGCCAGTTTGTCAACCCAAATGGCAACAAAAAATTAAACGGACCACACGGGGACAATCCCAACCTCCCTGGTGCACCCCGATCAATTTTTAACCCACAACACACCCGTTCCCCTAGCCCACCCCCTAAATTGTGGGCAATTGCACACCGATTTGCCCCTAAAATGCCCCATTTGCGTCGTTTCTCCCGCTTGAACATCGAAATGGCCACGATAAATAAAATAGACCATACTGGGATGATCCCCAACCTCCCAGGTATGCCTCGATTGATTTTCAGCCAACAGCATGCCCGAACCCCAAGCCCACCACCAAAACCGTGGGCTATAGCACACAAATTTAGCCCAAAAATACACCATTTATGGCGTTTCGCCTGTTTGACCACCCAAATGGCTACAAAACAATAAATGGACCACAGTCGGATGATCCAAACCTCCCTGGCATGCCCTATTTGATTTTCAACCCAAAGCACCCTCGGACCCCGAGCCCACCCCAAAATCTTAGGCTATAGCGCACTGATTTATCCCTAAAATGCCCCGTTCGCATCGTTTTGTCCGCTTATCCACCCAAATGCCACCAAAATTAAACGGACCATACTGGGATGATCACCAACCTCCCTGGCACGCCCTAGTCAATTTTCAGCCAACAGCACGCGTGGACCCCAGGCCCACCCCCAAAACCATAGGCTATAGCACACTAATTTGGCCAAAAAATAGACTGTTCACTCCGTTTCGCTTGTTTGTCCACCCAAATAGCCACAAAAATAAAACGGACCATACTGGGATGATCCCCAACCTCCTTGGCATGCCTCGATCAATTTTTGGCCGATATCAAGTCAGACCCCGGCCCCCTGAAACTGCGGACTATAGAATACTAATTTGGCCCAAAAATGCCCCGTTCATGCCGTTTTGCCTGTTTGTCCACCCAAATGGCCATGCAAAATTAAACGGACCACACTGGGATGATACCCAACCTTCCTGGCAAGCCTGGATCAATTTTTGGCCCACAGGACGTCCTGACCCCAGGCCCATCCTAAAAAATGTGAGTTAAAGCACACAGATTTTGCTCGAAAAGGCCTCGTTCACGCTGTTTTAGTCTACCCAAATGGCCACGAAAAATTAGACGAACCATAGTGGGATCATCCCCAACCTCCCTGGCATGCCTCGATTAATTTTCGGTCCACAGTACGCCCAAACCCCTGGACCATCCCTGTAACCGTGGGCTATAGCACATCGATTTGGATCGAAAATGCCCCGTTTGCACTGTTTCACCTATTTGTCCACCCAAGTGGCCATGAAAAATTAAACGGACCACACTGGAATGATCCTCAATTGCCCTGGCATGCCTCGGTTGATTTCGATGCATAACATGTCTGGACCCTGGGCCCACCTCTAAAATTGGGGGCTATAGCACACCGATTTGGCCCAAAAATACTCTGTTTGGGCTTTTTTACCCGTTTGTCCATACATATGGCTAAGAAAAATTGAACGGACCACACTGGGATGATCCTCAATCGCCCTGGCATGCCCCGATCGATTTTTGACGCATAACATGCTCGGACCCTGGGCCCACACCCAAAATTGGGGGCTATAGCACACTGATTTGGCCCGAAAATACCCTGTTTGGGTCGTTTTGCCCGTTTGTCCACACATATGGCAACAAAAAATTAAACAGACCATACTGGGATGACGCCCAGCTTCCCTGGCATGTCTCGGTCTATTTTTATCCTATAACACGCTTGAACCCTGGGCCCACCCCCAAAATTGTAGGCTATAGCACACCGATTCGAGTTAAAAATGCCTCGTTTGTGCCTTTTTGCCCATTTGTGTACCGAAATGACCATGAAAAATTAAACGGACCACACTGGGATGATCCCCAACCTCCCAGGCATGCCCCATTCAATTTTTAGCCCACAGCACCCCCGAACCCTGGGCTATTCCTGAAATCTTGGGATATAGCACACCGATAAGGCCCTAAAATATCCCGATCGCGCTGTTTTGCCCGTTAGTCCACCCAAATGTCCATAAAAAATTAAAAGGACCACATAGGGATGATCCCAAACTCCCTGGCATACTCCGATCAATTTTTGACCCACAGCGTGCCTGGACCCCAAACCCACCCCCAAAATCGTGGGCTATAGAACACCGATTTTCCTTGAAAATACCTCGTTCACTCTGTTTTGCCAGTTTGTCAACACAAATAGCCACAAAAAATTAAACAGACCACACTGGGATGATCCCCAACCTCCCTGGCATGCCCCGGTCTATTTTTGGCCCACAACACGCCCGGAACTTGGGACCACCCCCAAAACCGTGGACTATAGCACACAGTTTTTTCACAAAAATGCCTCGTTCGCTCCGTTTTGCCTGTTTTTCCACCCAAATGGCCATGAAAAATTAAACAGACCATACTGGGATGATCGCCAACCTCCCAGGCATGCCTCGATTGATTTTTCGCCCACAGCATGCCTGAACCCCGGGCCCACCCCCAAAATTGTGGGCTATAGTACACCTATTAGGCCCAAAAATGCCCCGTTCGCGCAGTGTCGCCCGTTTGTCCACCCAAATGGCCACAAAAAATTAAACGAACCCCACTAGGATGATCCCCAACCTACCTGGCAGCCCTGATTGATTTTTAGCCCATAGCACGCCTGGACCCAGGGCCTAACCCAGAAACCATGGGCTATAGCTCATCGATTTGGCCTGAAAATACCCCGTTCCCGCTGTTTCACCCATTTATCCACCCAAATAGCCACAAACAATTAAATGGACCATACTGGGATGATCCCCAACTTCCCTGCCATGCCCCGATCAATTTTTGGCTCACAACACGCCCGGACACCTGGCTCATCCCCAAAATCGTGGGTCATAGCACACCGATTAGGCCCAAAAACCTCGTACGCATCGTTTCTCCCATTTGTCAAACCAAATAGCCATAAAAAATTAAACGAACCACACTGGGAAAATCCCTAACCCCTCTGGCATTCCCTATTTAATTTTTGGCCCACAGCATGCCTGGACCCCGGGTCTACCCTTGAAACCGTAGGCTATAGCACACCAATTTGGCCCCAAAATGCCCTGTTCGCGCTATTTCACCAGTTTGTCCCCCAAATGGCCAGGAAAAATTAAACGGACCACACTGGGGTGATCCCCAACCTCCTTGGCACACTCCTGTCATTTTTTGACCCACAGCATGCCTGAACCCTCGGCCCACCCTTGAATTCGTAGGATATAGCACATAAATTTCACATGAAAATGCCCCGTTCGCGATGTTTCGCTTGTTTGTTCATCCAAATGGCCATGAAAAATTTAACGGACCACACTAGGACGATCCCACCCTCTTTGGCGAATCCTGGTCAATTTTCGGCCGAAAATACACCCAAACCCTGGGCCCACCCCTAAAATCATGGGATATAACACACTGTTTTTTCACAAAAATGCCTCGTTCGCGCCGTTTTGCCTGTTTTTCCACCCAAATGGCCATGAAAAATTAAACAGAGCATACTGGGATGATCCCCAACCTCCCAGGCATGCCTCGATTGATTTTTCGCCCACAGCATGCCTAAACCCCGAGCCCACCCCCAAAATTGTGGGCTATAGTACACCTATTAGGCCCAAAAATGCCCCGTTCGCGCAGTGTCGCCCGTTTGTCAACCCAAATGGCCACGAAAAATTAAACGAACCCCACTAGGATGATCCCCAACCTACCTGGCATGCCCTGATTAATTTTTGGCCCATAGTACGGCCGGAACCAGGGCCTAATCCAAAAACCATGGGCTATAGCTCATCGATTTGGCCTGAAAATACCCCGCTCCCGCTGTTTCACCCATTTGTCCACCCAAATAGCCACAAAAAATTAAATGGACCATACTGGGATGATCCCCAACTTCCCTGCCATGCCCCGATCAATTTTTGGCTCACAACACGCCCGGACACCTGGCTCATCCCCAAAATCGTGGGCCATAGCACACCGATTAGGCCCAAAAACCTCGTATGCATCGTTTCTCCCATTTGTCCAACCAAATAGCCATAAAAAATTAAACGAACCACACTGGGAAAATCCCTAACCCCTCTGGCATTCCCTAGTTAATTTTTGGCCCACAGCATGCCTGGACCCCGGGTCTACCCTCGAAACCGTAGGCTATAGCACACCAATTTGGCCCCAAAATGCCCTGTTCGCGCTATTTCACCAGTTTGTCCCCAAAATGGCCAGGAAAAATTAAACGGACCACACTGGGGTGATCCCCAACCTCCCTGGCACACTCCTGTCATTTTTTAACCAACAGCATGCCTGAACCCTCGGCCCACCCTTGAATTCGTAGGATATAGCACATCAATTTCACATGAAAATGCCCCGTTCGCGATGTTTCGCTTGTTTGTTCATCCAAATGGCCATGAAAAATTTAACGGACCACACTAGGACGATCCCACCCTCTCTGGTGCATCCTGGTCAATTTTCGGCCGAAAATACACCCAAACCCTGGGCCCACCCCTAAAATAGTGGGATATAGCACATACTTTTTTCACAAAAATGCCTCGTTCGCTCCGTTTTGCCTGTTTTTCCACCCAAATGGCCATGAAAAATTAAACAAAGCATACTGGGATGATCCCCAACCTCCCAGCCATGCCTCGATTGATTTTTCGCCCACAGCATGCCTAAACCCCGAGCCCACCCCCAAAATTGTGGGCTATAGTACACCTATTAGGCCCAAAAATGCCCTGTTCGCATAGTGTCGCCCGTTTGTCCACCCAGATGGCCACAAAAAATTAAACGAACCCCACTAGGATGATCCCCAACCTACCTGGCATGCCCTGATTAATTTTTGGCCCATAGCACGCCCAGACCCAGGGCCTAACCTAGAAACCATGGGCTATAGCTCATCAATTTGGCCTGAAAATACCCCGTTCCCGCTGTTTCACCCATTTGTCCACCCAAATAGCCACAAAAAATTAAATAGACCATACTGGGATGATCCCCAACTTCCCTGCCATGCCCCGATCAATTTTTCGCTCACAACACGCCCGGACACCTGGCTCATCCCCAAAATCGTAGGCCATAGCACACCTATTAGGCCCAAAAACCTCGTACGCGTTGTTTCTCCCATTTGTCCAACCAAATAGCCATAAAAAATTAAACGAACCACACTGGGACAATCCCTAACCCCTCTGGCATTGCCTAGTTAATTTTTGGCCCACAGCATGCCTGGACCCCGGGCCTACCCTCAAAACCGTAGGCTATAGCACACCAATTTGGCCCCAAAATGCCCTGTTCACGCTATTTCACCCGTTTGTCCCCCAAATGGCTAGGAAAAATTAAACGGACCACACTGGGATGATCCCCAACCTCCCTGGCACACTCCTGTCAATTTTTGACCCACAGCATGCCTGACCCCTGGGCCCACCCTTGAATTCGTAGGATATAGCACATCGATTTCATATGAAAATGCCCCATTCGCGATGTTTCGCTTGTTTGTTCATTCAAATGGCAACGAAAAATTTAACGGAACACACTAGGACGATCCCACCGTCTCTGGCACATCCTGGTCAATTTTTGGCCGACGGTACACCCAAACCCTGGGCCCACCCCTAAAATCGTGGGATATAGCACAATGATTTAGCCCGAAAATGCCCCGTTCGAGCCGTTCCGCCTGTTTGTCCACCCAAGTGGCCACAAAAAATTAAACAGACCATATTGGGATAATCCCCAACCTCCCTAGCATGCCCCTGTCAAATTTTGGCCCACAGCACGCCCGGACCCCTGGCCTACCTCCTAAATTATGGGCTATAGCACATTGATTTGGCCCAAAAATGCCTCGTTTGCGCCGTTTTGCCTGTTTGTCCACCCAAATGACCACAAAAATTAAACGGACCACACTGGAACAATCCCCAACCTCCCTGGCATGGCCCGCTCAATTTTTGGCCCACAGAATGCCCGAACCCCGAGCCTACCCCCAAAACCGTGGGCTATAGCATACCGATTTGTCCCAAAAATGCCCCGTTCATGCCGTTTCACCCTTTTGTCCACCCAAATGGCCAATAAAAATTAAATGGACCATACTGGATGATCCCTAACCTCCTTGGCAGGCCCCAATCAATTTTCATCCCACAACATGCCCGGACCCCTGCCCACCCCCAAAACCGTGGGATATAGGACACCAATTTAGCCCGAAAATGCTCTGTTCAGGCCGTTTTACCTGTTAGTCCACCCAAATGGCCACGAAAAATTAAACGGACCATACTGGGACGATCCCCAATCTCCCTGGCATGCCTTGGTTGATTTTTAACCCACAGTACGCTCGGACCCCGGGCCCGCCCTAAAAACCATGGGATATAGCACTCCGATTTTTCTAGAAAATGCCCTATTCGCGTCATTTCGCCCGTTTGTCCACCCAAATGGCCACGAAGAATTAAATGGACCATACTAAAACGATCCCCATCCTCCATGGTACACCCCGTTCATTTATCGGCCTACTGCACGTAGGACCCCTTGCCCTGCCCCGAAACAATGGGTTATAGCACACAGATTTTGCCCAAAAATACCCGTTCACGCTATTTCACCCATTTTTCCACCAAAATGGCCACAAAAAATTAAAAGAACCACACTGGGACGATCCCCAACCTCCCTAGAATGCCCCGGTCGATTTTTGTCGCACAGCACGCCCGTACCCCGGACCCACCCCCAAAACCGTGGGCTATAGCACACTGATTTGGCCCTAAAACACCCCGTTTGTGCCTTTTTTCCCCCTTTTCCTACCAACTAGCCCTAAAAAATTAAATAGACTATACTAGGATGATCCCCAACCTCCTTGGCACGCCCCAGTCAATTTTCTATCCACAGTACACTCGAAACCCTGTCCCACCCCCAAAACTGTGGTCTATAGCACATCGATTTAGCCCAAAATAGCAACAAAAATGTGAAAGAACTACACTAGGATGATCCCCAACCTACCTGGCATACCTCGGTTGATTTTTGGCCCACAGCACGCCCGTACGATGGGATCACCCCCTAAACCATGGGCTATAGCACATTGATTTGGCCCCAAAATGCCCCGTTCACACCGTTTTGCATGTTTGTCCACCCAAATGGCCATAAAAAATTAAACAAACCACACTGGGATGATCCCCAACCTCCCTGGAATGGCCCAGTCGATAATTGGCCAACATCACACCCGAACCCCGAGCCTACCCCCAAAACCGTGGGCTATAGCATACCGATTTATCCTGAAAACACCCCATTCGTGCCGTTTCACCCGTTTGTCCACTCAAATGGCCACAAAAAATTAAATGGACCACACTGGGATGATCCCTAACCTCATTGGCACATCCCAGAGTATTTTTGTCCCATAGAATGCCCGGACCCCAGGTTCACCCCCAAAACTATGGGATATAGAACACCGATTTAGCTCGAAAATGCCCCGTTTGCGATGTTTCGCCTGTTTGTCAACCTAAATGGCCATGAAAAATTAAACGAACCACACTTTCATGGTCCCCAACCTCCCTGGAATACTACGGTTGATTTTCAGTGCCTCTAACCTCGGGCCACCCCCGAAACCATGGGCTATAGCACATCTATTTGCCTCGAAAATGCCCTATTCGTCCCGTTTTGCGTATTTGTCCTCCCAAATTGCCACAAAAAATTAAACGGACCATACTGAGATGATCTCCAACCTCCCTGGCATACCTCGGTCGATTTTCAGCCCACAGCACGTCCTATCCCAGGGCCCAACACCAAAACCATGGGCTATAGCACACCGATTTAACCCGAAAATGCCCAGTTCACTTCATTTTTCCCTTTTATCATCCCAAATAGCCACGAAAAATTAAATGGACCATACTGGGATGATCCCCAACCTCTCTGGCATGCCCCAATAAATTTTGGACCCACAGCATACCCGGACCCCGAGCCCATCCCCAGAACCGTGGGCTATAGCACACCAATTTATCCTAAAAAAGCCCCGTTCATGCCGTTTCACCCGTTTCTCCACACTAATTTAGCCAAAAAATTCCCCTTTCGTGCCGTGTCGCCCGTTTGTCCCCCCTTACGGCCATGAAAAATTAAACAGACTACATTAGGATGATCCCCAACCTCCTTGGCATGCCCCGGTCAATTTTTTTCCCACAGTATGCTCGGATCCCTGGCCCACCCCCAAAACTGTCAGCTATAGAACACCGATTTGGCCTAAAAATGCCCAGTTCACACCATTTCATCCGGTTTTCCACCTAAATAGCCCAAAACCGTGGGCTATAGCATACCGATTTTACCAGAAAATACACTGTTCACGCCGTTTCGCCCGTTTGTCCACCCAAATAGCCACGAAGAATTAAACAAACCACACTGGAATAATCCTCAACCTCCATGGCATGCCCCGATTGATAATCGGGCCATAGCACGCCTGGACCCCGAGCCCACCCTCAAAACAAAGGGCTATAGCACACAAATTTCACCCAAAAATGCCCCATTCGCACCATTTCGCTCGTTTTCATCCCAAATGGCCTCGAAAAATTAAATGAACCACACTGGGACGATCCCCAGTCTCCTTGGCTCGCCCCGATAAATTTTTGTACCACAGCACGTCAGACCCCGGGCCTACCCCTAAACCAGAGGCTATAGCAAACTGATTTGACCCGATAATGCCCCATTCACATTGTTTTACCTGTTTGTTCACCTAAATGGCCACGAAAAATTAAACAGACCACACTGGGACGATTCTCAACCTACTTGGCACACCCCGATTGATTTTTTTCCTACAGCAAGCCTGGACCCCGGGTCTATCGCCGAAACCTTGGGCTATAGCGCCTCGACTTGGCCCCAAAATACCCCGTTAACACCGTTTCACCCATTTATCCACATAAATAGCCACACAAAATTACACGGACCACACTGGGATGATCTCCAACCTCCTTGGCAAGCTTTGGCCGATTTTTTATCCATAGCACATCCGAACCCCGGGCCCACCCCCAAAATCGTGGGCTATAGCATATCAATTTGGCTCGAAAATACCCTATTTATGCTGTTTTGTCCGTTTGTCCACCCAAATAGTGACAAAAAATTAAACAAGCCACACTGGGATAATCCCCTACCTCCCTGGCATTCCTCGGTCAATTTTTGTCCCATAGTACGTCGAAACCCGGGCCCATCCCAAAAAATGTGATCTATAGCATACTAATTTGGCCCAAAAATACCCCGTTCGCGTCGTTTCGCCCGCTTTGTCTACCCAAATAGCGACAAAAAATTAACGAACCACACTAGGATGATCCCCAACCTCCTTGGCATGCCCCAGTCAATTTTTGGCCCATAGCACGCCCGAACCCCGGGCGCACCCCTGAAATCATGGGCTATCGCACATCGATTTGGCCAAAAAATACCCCGTTCGTGCCGATTCACCTGTTTGTCTAGACAAATGGCCACGAAAAATTAAATGGACCACACTGGGATGATACCCAACCTCTCTGGCATGCTCGGTAGATTTTCAGCCAACAGCACGCCCGGACGCCGGGCCCACCCTCAAAACTGTGGGTTATAACACATTGATTTGGACCAAAAATGCCCTTTTTGTACTATTTTGCCTATTTTTCTATCCAAATGGCCTCAAAAAATTAAACATACCACAGAACGCTCAGACCTCGATCATACCTCAAAAATCGTGGGCTTTAGCACACCGATTTGATCCTACCCCAAAAATCGTGGGCTATAGCACACTGATTTGGCCTGTTTGTCCACCCAAATGGCCACGAAAAAATAACTGGACCACACTGGAACGATCTCCAAAACCGTAGGCTATAGCACACTGATTTGGCCTGTTTGTCCACCCAAAAGGCCTACCCCAACCTTCTTGGCATACCCTGATCAATGTTTAGTCCACAGAACACCAGGACCCCAGGCCCACCCCCAAAACCGTAGGCTATAGCACACTGATTTGGCCTGAAAATGCCCCGTTTGCGCCCTTTCGCCCATTTGTGCACCCAAATAGCCACGAAAAATTTAATAGATTATACTGGGATGATCCCCAGCCTCCTTGGCATATTTTGATAAATTTTTGGCCCATAGAATGCCCGAACCTCAGGCCCACTCCAAAAACCATGGGCTATAGCGTACCGATTTAGCCCTAAAATGCCCCGTACCCTTCGTTTCACCCGTTTGTCCACCCAAATAGCCATGAAAAATTAAACGGACCACACTAGGATGATACCCAACCTTCTTGGCATGCCCCAATCAATTTTTAGTCCACAGCACGCCCGAACCCCAGGCCCACCCCTAAAACCATAGGCTATAGCACACTGATTTGGCCTGAAAACGTCCCGTTTGCGCCTTTTCGCCCATTTTTGCATCCAAATGGACACAAAAAATTTAATGGACTATACTGGGATAATCCCCAGCCTCCCTGGCATGTCCCGGTCAATTTTTAGCCCACAGGATGCCTGAACCCCGAGCCCACCCTAAAAAGCGTGGGCTATAGCACACCATTTTGGCCCAAAAATATCTCGTTTGAGCCGTTCCACCCGTTTGTAAACCCAAATGGCAACAAAAAATTAAACGGACCACACTGGGATGATCCACAAGCTCCCTGGCATGACTCTATTGAATTTTGGCCCACAACATGCCCGAACCCTGAGCCCACCCACAAAACCGTGGGCTATAGTATAACGATTTATCTTAAAAATGCCCCGTTCCAGTCGTTTTGCCTGTTTGTCCACCCAAATGGCCACGAAAAATTAAATGGACCATACTGGGATAATTCTCAACCTACCTGGCATACCCCGATCATTTTTTGGCCCACAGCACGCCCGAACCCCAGGCCCACCCCCAAAATCGTGGGCTATAGCACACTGATTTGACCTAAAAATGCCCGTTTCTCCACCCAAATGGCCACAAAAAATTAAGCGAATCACACTAGGATGAACCCCAACCTCCTTGTCACTCCCCGATCAATTTTTCGACCACAGTACGCCCGGACCCCTGGCCCACCCCTTAAACCGTGGGCTATAGCACACTGATTTGGCCCAAAAATTCCTAGTTTGTGTCATTTCACCCTTTTGTCCACCCAAATGTCAAAGAAAAATTAAATAAATGACAGGGACAATTCCCAACTTCCCTGGCATGCCTCAATCGATTTTCAGCCCAAAGCAAGTCTGGACCCAGGGCTTACCCACGAAACCGTGGGCTATAGCACACCCATTAGGCCCTAAAATGCTCCGTTCGTGCCTTTTGCCCGTTTGTTCACCAAATGGCCACAAAAAATTGAACAAACCCCACTGGGAAGATTCCCAGCCTCCCTGGCATGTCCCTGTCGATTTTTGACCCACAGCACGCCCGAAAGTCGGACCCACCCTCAAAACCGTGGACTATAGAACACTGATTTGGCCTAAAATGCCCCATTCATACTGTTTTGCCCGTTTGCCCACACAAAAGGCCACAAAAAATTAAACGGACCACACTGGGATGATCCTCAATCCCTCTAGCATGCCCTGGTCGACTTTCAGCCCACAACACTCCCGGACCCTGGGCCCACCCCCAAAACCATGGGCTATAGCAAACCAATTTGGCACGAAAATGCCCTGTTCGTGCTGTTTCATCCGTTTGTCCTCTCAAATAGACACAAAAAATAAACGGACCACACTGAGACTATCCCCAACCTTTGTGGCACACTCCGGTTGATTTTCAGCTCACAGCACGCCCGGACCCCGACCTCACCCCCTAAACCATGGGCTATAGAAAATTAATTTAGCTCGAAAATGCCCCATTTGTACCGTTTTGCCCATTTGTCCACCCAAATAGCCATGAAAAATTAAACGAACCACACTGGGATGATAGCCCACCCCCAAAACCATGGGCTATAGCACACCGATTTAGCTCAAAAATTCCTTATTCGCGTGGTTTTGCCCACTTTGTCCACCCAAATGGCCACGATAAATTAAACGGATCACACTGGAATAATCCACAACCTCATTGGCATACTCCAGTCAATTTTAGGCCTATAGAACGCCCGAACCCCAGGCCCACCCCCGAAACTGTGGGCTATAGCACATTGATTTAGCTTGAAAATACCCCATTTTGCCTGTTTGTCTACCCAAATAGCCACAAAAAATTAAAGGGACCACACTGGGATGAACCCCAACCTCTTTGGCACGCTCGGTCGATTTTCGAACCACAGCACACTTGGACCCCGGGCCCACCTCTAAAACCATAGGCTATAGCACACCGATTTAGCCCAAAAATGCCCCGTTCGCACCGTTTTGCCCATTTGTCCACCCAAATGGGCACAAATAATTAAAAGAACCACACAAGGATGATCCCCATGCTTGCTGGCATACCCCGATCAATTTTTGGCCTAAAATAAGCCCATACCCTGGGCCCACCACCGAATTCGTGGGCTATAGCACACCAATTTGGCTCGAAAATGCCCTGTTTGCGTCGTTTTGCATGTTTGCCCACCCAAATGGCCATGAAAATTTAAACGGACGACACTGGGATAATCCCCAACCTCCCAGGCATGCCTCGGTTGATTTTTGGCCCACATCACTCTCGGACCCCAGGCGCTCCTACGAAACCGTGGGCAATAGCACACCAATATAGCCCCAAAATGCCCCATTCGCGCCGTTTCACCCATTTATCCACCAAATGGCTATGAAAAATTAAACTGACCACTCTGGAATGATCCCCAACCTCCCTGGCACGCCCCGATCAATTTTTGAACCACATCACGCCCGTACCTCGGGACTACCCTTGAAAACGTGGGTGAAAGCACACCGATTTAGCCCAAAAATGCCCCATTCTCACCATTTCGCCCGTTTGTCCACCTAAATGGCCACAAAAAATTAAACAGACCACACTGGGATGATCCCTAACCTCCCTGGCATGCCCTGGATGACTTTTGGCCCATAATATGCCAGGACTCCCATCCCACCCCCAAAACCGTGGGCTATAGCACACCGATTTGACTCGAAAATGTCCCGTTTGCATTGTTTTGCCTATTTGTCCACCCAAATGGACACAAAAAAATAAATAGACCACACTGGGCCAATCCCTAAACTCCCTAGCATGCCTCGATCAATTTTCGGCCCACAACACATTCGGACCCCGGGCCACCCCCTAAACCTTGGGCTATAGCACACTAACATGGCCCGTAAATTCCCCGTTCGCACCTTTTTGCCCGTTAGTCCACCAAAATGGCCACGAAAAATTAAACAAACTATGCTGGGGTGATCCCCAACCTCCATAGCATGCCTCAGTCGACTTTCAGCCCACAGCATGCCCGAATCCCGAGCCCACCCCTAAAACTGTGGGTTTTAGCACACCCATTTGGCAAGAAAATACCCCATTCGCACTGTTTCACCCGTTTGTTCATACAAATAGCCACAAAAAATTAAGCGGACACAACTAGGGCAATCGCCAACCTCCCTGGCATGTACCGGTCAATTTTTGTCCCACAACACGCCCGGAATCCTGGTCTACCCCAGAAACTGTGGGCTATAGCACACTGATTTATCCTGAAAATGCCCCATTCCTGCCGTTTGTCCACCCAAATAGCCATGAAAAATTAAACGGAACATACTGGGATAATCCTCGACCTCCCTTGTATGCCCCGCTTGATTTTCATCCCACAGCATGCCCTAATCCCAGGCCCACCCCCAAAACCATAGTCTATAGCACACCGATTAGGCGCAAAAATGCCCCATTTATGCTCTTCTGCCTGTTTGTCCACCCAAATGGACAAGCAAAATTAAACGGACCACACTGGGATGATCCCAAAACTCCCTGGCATATCCCGATTAATTTTTGGCCTACAGCACGCCCGAACCCTGGGCCCATCCCCAAATACGTGGGCTATAGCACACCGATTTAACCCAAAAATGCCCAATTCATTCCATTTCGCCCATTTGTCCACCCAAATGGCAAAGAAAAATTAAACAAACCTTAATGGAATGATCCCTAACCTCCCTGGCATAGCTCGTTTGATTTTCATCCCACAGCACGTCCGAACCCTGGGCCACCCCCAAAATAGTGGGATATAGCACACTGATTTGGCGCTAAAATGCCTTGTTCATGCTGTTTCCCCATTAGTCCAGCCAAATGACCACAAAAAATTAAATGGACCACGCAGGGGAGATCCCTAATATCCCTAGCATGCCTCGGTGAATTTTTGATGCATAGCGCGCCCGAACCCTTGGCACACCCCCGAAATCGTAGGCTATAGCATATAAATTTTCCCTGAAAATACCTCATTCGTGCACTTTTGCCCATATGTCCACCCAAATGGCTACGAAAAATTAAATGGACCACACTAGGATGATCCCCAACCTCCCTGGCATGCCACGGACGATTTTCAGCCCAAAGTATGCCTAGACCCTGGGCCTACACCCAAAACAATGGGCTATAGCATAGATTTGGCCCAAAAATGCCCCGTTCGCGCCGTTTAGACCGTTTGTCCTCCAACTAGCCCCGAAAAATTAAACGTACCACACTGGGACAATTCCCAACATCCCTGGCATGCCCCGATGGATTTTTGGACCATAACACACCCGGACCCCAGGCCCACTCCTGAAACCGTGGGCTATAGCACACCTATTTATCCTAAAAATGTCCCATTCGCACCGTTTCGCCTGTTTGTCCGTCGAAATGGCTAAGAAAATTAAAAAGACAATACTGGGATGATCCCCAACCTACCTGGCATGCCCCAATCAATTTTAGGCCCACAACACACCTGGACCTCGGGGCCACCCCCAAAACCGTGGGCTATAGGACATCGATTTAGCCGAAAAATGCCCCGTTCGCGCCGTTTTGCCTATTTATCCACCCAAATGGCTACGAAAAATTAAACGAACAATACTGGGATGATCCCCAACCTCCCTGGCATGCCTCAGTTAATTTTTGGCCCACAGCACGCCTGAAACCCTGGCCCACCCCAAAATCGGGGGCTATAGAATACTGTTTTGGCTCGAAAATGCCCCGTTCTAGCCGTTCCACCCGTTTGTATACCAAAATGGCCACGAATAATTAAACGAACCACACTGGGATGACCCCCAACCTCGGTTAATTTTAGACCCACAGCACGACCGAACCCCGGGGCCACCCCCAAAAACGAGAGCTATAGCACAATGATTTGTCCCCAAAATGCCCCATTCACTCTGTTTCACCCGTTTGTCCACCCAAATCCCTACGAAAAATTAAACGGACCATACTTGAATGATCCCCAACATCTCTGGCATGCTCCGATCGAATTTTGGCTCATAGAACACCTGGACCCCGAGCCTATCCCTAAAACCATGGGCTATAGCACATCGATTTTTCTTGAAAAAACCCCGTTAGCAATGTTTCTCCCATTTGTCCACCCAAATGGCGATGAAAAATTAAGTAGGATACACTAAGATGATCCCCAACCTCCCTGGCACTCTTCGGTTGATTTTTGGCCCACATCGCGCTCGGACCCTAGGCCCACCCTCAAAACCATGGGCTATATCGCACTAATTTGGCCCTAAAATGCCCCGTTCACTCCATTTCACTCATTTGTCCACCCAAATGGCCACAAAAAATTAAACGCTCCATACTAGGATGATCCCCAACCTTTGTGACACGCCCTGATCAATTTTAGTCTACAGCACGCTCGGACCACAAGCCCACCCCCAAAACCGTGGAATATAGCACACTGATTTGACCTGAAAATGCCCTGTTCGCGCTCTTTCGCCCATTTGTGCACCGAAATGGCCACTAAAAATTTAACGGACTATACTGGGATGATCCCTAGCCTCCCTGGTACGTCCCAGTCAATTTTTAGCCCACATGATGCCCGAAACCTGGGCCCACCCCCAAAATCATGGGCTATAGCACATCGTTTTGGTCCAAAAATGCCTCGTTCGAGCCGTTCCTCCCGTTTGTTCACCCAAATGGACACAAAAAATTAAATGGATCATACTGGAATGATCCCCAACCTCCCTGGCATGCGCCGGATGATTTTTGGCCCACAACAGGCTCGAACCCTGAGCCCACCCCCAAAATCGTGGGCTATCACACATCAATTTATCTTGAAAATGCCCCGTTTATGCCGTTTTGCCTGTTTGTCCACCCAAATGGCCACGAAGAATTAGATGGACCATACTAGGATGATTTCTAACCTCGCTAGCACACCCCGATCAAATTTTAGCCCACAGCACGCCCGAACCCCAGGCCCACCCCCAAAACGTGGGCTATAGCACACCGATTTGATCCAAAAATGCCTGTTTATCCACCCAAATGGTCACAAAAAATTAAGCGGATCACACTGGGATGATCCCTAACCTCCTTGGAACTCCTCGATCGATTTTTTGACCACAGTACACCCAAACCCCTAACCCATCCCCAAAATCGTGGGCTGTAGCACACTGATTTGGCCCAAAAATTCCTAGTTCGCGCCGTTTTACCCTTTTGTCCACCCAAATAGCCACGAAAAATTAAATGGACTACACTAGGATGATCCCCAACCTACCTAGCACGCCCCAGTCAATTTTTGCCCTGCAGCACGCCCGAACCATGGGCGCACCCCTAAATCGTGGGCTACAACACATCGATTTGGCTCCAAAATACTCTTTTAATGCCATTTCACCTGTTTGTCCCTCCAAATGGCTACAAAAAATAAAACGAACTACACTGGGACGATCCCTAACCTCCTTGGTATGCCCTGGTCAATTTTTGATCTACAGCACGCCCGGACCCCGGGCCCACCCCCAAAATCATGGGCAATAGCACACCGATTTAGCCCGAAAATGCTCTATTTGCGCCGTTTTGCCTGTTTGTCATCCCAAAAGGCCATAAAAAATTATATGGACCACACTGGGATAATTTCCAGCCTCCCTGGCATGCCCCGATAAATTTTTAGCTCACAGCACGCCCGAACACCGGGCCCACACCCTAAACCAAGGGTTATAGCACACTAATTTAGCCCAAAAATGCTCCATTCGCGCTGTTCCGACCGTTTGTCCACCCAAATAGCCACGAAAAATTAAATGGACCACATTGGAACGATCCCCAACCTCCTTGGCATGCCCCAATTAATTTTCAACCCACAGCACGACTGATCCCACCCCCGAAATAGTGTGCTATAGCACACCGATTTGGCTCAAAAATGCCCCGTTCGCGCTGTTTCGCCCGTTTATCCACCCAAATGGCCACAAAAAATTAAACGAGCCACACTGGGTTGATCCCCAACCTCCTTGGCATACCCTGATTGATTTTTGGCCCACAGTATGCCCGAATTTCAGGTCCACCCCAAAAACCGTGGGCTACAGCATACCAATTTAGCCCGAAAATACCCCGTTCGGGCCGTTTCGCCCGTTTGTTCACCCAAATGGTCACAAAAAATTAAACAGACCAGACTAGGATGATCTCCAACCTCCCTGGCATGCCCCGATTAATTTTTAGTCCACAGTACACCAGAACCTCGAGCCCACCCCCTAAACCATGGGCAATAGCACACTAATTTGGCACGAAAATGCACCGTTCGCAATGTTTCGCCCTTTTGTACACCCAAATCGCCACAAATAATTAAATGGACCACACTACGATGATCTTTAACCTCCCTGGCATGCCTCGATTGATTTTTGGCCAACAGCATGCCCGACCCTAGGCCCACCCTTGAAACCGTGGGCTTTAGCACACCGATTTGGCCCAAAAATGCTCCATTTGCACCGTTTCACCGACTTTGTCCACTCAAATAGCTATGAAAATTTAAACGGACTACATTAGGGTGATCCCAAACATCCTTGGCATTCCCCAGTTGATTTTTAGCCCACAGCACGCCCGAACCCCGAGCCCACCCTTAAAATCATAGGCTATAGCACATCTATTTGGCCCGAAAATACCCCGTTCGCGTTGTTTCACCTATTTGTCTACCCAAATAGCCAAGGAAAAGTTAAACAAACCACACTGGAATAATCCTTAACCTCCTTGGTACGGTCGATCGATTTTTGGCCCACAGCACGCCCAGACCTCGAGTCCACCCCTGAAACCGTGGGCTATAGCACACCAATTTCGCCCGAAATGCCCCGTTTGCACTGTTTTTCCCGTTTACCTACCCAAATGTCCACGAAAAATTAAATGAATGACACTGGGATGATCCTCAACCTCCCTGGCATGCCCTGGTCAATTTTTGGCCCAAAGCACGCTTGGAATCAGGGCCCACCCATGAAACAGTGGGTTATAGCACACCAACTTGGCCCCAAAAAGCCCCGTTCATGCCGTTTCACTGGTTTGTCCACCAAATGGCCACAAAAAATTAAACGGCCCATACTGGGATGATCACCAACCTCCCTGGCATACCCCCTTTAATTTTTCTCCCACAGCATGCCCGGATCCCAAGCCCACCCCCAAAACCGTGGGTTATAGCACCACCATTTGGCTCGAAAATGCCCCATTCGCACTGTTTCGCCCGTTTATTCACCCAAATAGCCATAAAAAATTAAACGGACATAACTAAGACAATCCCCAACCTCCCTGGCAGGTCTCGGTCAATTTTCATCCCACAGCACGCCTGGACCCCAGGCCTACCCCTGAAATTGTGGGCTATAGCACACTAATTTAGCCTGGAAATTCCTCGTTCTTGTCGTTTTGCCTGTTTGTCCACCCAAATAACCACGAAAAATTAAACGGACCATACTGGGATGATCCACAACCTCCCTAGCATGCCCCAGTTAATTTTCAGCCAACAGGGGCTATAGCACACTAATTTGACACAAAAATGCTCCGTTCGTGTTGTTTCTCCCATTTTCCACCCAAATGGCCACTAAAAATTAAACGAATCACATTAGGATAATCCCCGACCTCCCTGGTATGCCTCAGTCGATTTTCAGCCTACAGCACACCCGAACTCTGGGCCCACCCCCAAAACCGTGATCTATAGCACACCGATTAGGCCAAAAAATGCCCCGTTTGCGCTCTTCTGCCTGTTTGTCCACCCATATAGACAATCAAAATTAAACGGACCACACTAGAATGATCTCCACCTCCCTGACATATCCCGATCAATTTTTGATCCACAGTATGCCCGAACCCCGGGCCCACCCCCAAAACCATGGGCTATAGCACACTAATTTGACCCCAAAACACCCCATTCGCGCTATTTCGCCCATTTGTCCACCCAAATGGTCACGAAAAAATAAACGAACCTCAATAGATGATCCCCAACCTCCCTGGCAAGCCCTGTTCAATTTTTGGCCCACAGCACGCCTCAACCCTGGGCCACCCCTAAAATCGTGGGCTATAGCACACCAATTTGGTGCTAAAAGGCCTCGTTCACTCTATTTCCCCATTTGTCCACCCAAATAGACACGAAAAATTAAATGGACCACACAGGGATGATACCTAACATCCTTGGCATGCCCCGATGAATTTTCAACCCACAGTGCGCTCGAACCCCGGGCCCACCCCTAAAATCATGGGTTATAGCATATCAATTTTCTCTAAAAATGCCTTGTTCGCGCATTTTTGCCCGTTTGCCCACCCAAATGGCTATGAAAAATTAAACGGACCACATTGGGACGATCCCAACCTCTTTGGCATGCCCCGATCAATTTTTGGCCCAAAGCACACCCAGACCACAGGCCCAACCCCAAAACCGTGGTCTATAGCACACAAATTTTGCCCAAAAATGCCCCATTTGTGCCGTTTCGACCATTTGTCCAGCTAAACAGCCTAAAAAATTAAACGAACGACACTGGGATGATCCCCAACCTCCCTGGCACGCCCCAATTGATTTTTGGGCCACAACACACCCGGACTCGTAGACCACACTTAAAACCGTTGGCTGTAGCACATTAATTTAGTCCAAAAATTCCCTGTTTTTGATGTTTTGCCCATTTGTCCACCCAAATGGCCACGAAAAATTAAACGACCAACACTGGAATGATCCCCAACCTACCTAGCATGTCTCGATCCATTTTAGGCCCACAACACTCCCGGACCCCTGGGATGATCTCCAACCTTCCTGGTATGCCCCAATTGATTTTTGGCCCACAACACACCCGAACCCCGAGCCCACTCCCAAAACTGGGTGATATAGCACATTGATTTGGCCAAAAAATTATGCGTTCATGTCGTTTCGCCCGTTTGTCCACCCAAATAGCCACAAAAAATTAAGCATACCACACTGGGATAATCCCCAACCTCCCTGGCATGCCCCAGTCGTTTTTTGGCCCACAGCACGCCCTGAACCTAGGACCACCCTCAAAACCGTAGGCTATAGCACATTAATTTTGCCCAAAAACACTTTGTTCGTGTCGTTTCACCTGTTTGTGCACACTGAGACGATCCCCAACCTCCCTGACACGCCTCTATTTTTAGCCTACAGTACGCCAAACACTGGGCCCACCCCAAAAACTGTGGGCTATAGTACATCGATTTGGGCAAAAAATGCACCGTTAGCACCGTTTCACCCATTTGTCCGCACAAATGGCCATAAAAAATTAAAGGGACCACAATGGGACGATCCCTAACCTCCCTGGCATGCCCCAATCGATTTTTAGCACACAGCACACTCGAACCCCAGGCCCACCCTCAAAACCGTGGGCTATAGAGCACCGATTTAGCCCAAAAATGCCTCGTTCGTGCTATTTCGCCCATTGGTCCACCCAAATTGCCATAAAAATTAAACGGACCACACTGGGAAGATCCTTCTGCATGCCCGATTAATTTTCAGCGGATAGCATGCCAATACCCTAGGCCTACCCCAAAAATAACCCGTTCATGCCGATCGATTTTTGGCCAACAGCACACCTATACCCCGGTCCCACACCTAAAACCACGAGCTATAACACACTAATTTGGCCCGAATACACCCCGTTCACCCCGTTTTGCCCGTTTGTCCACCCAAATGACCATGAAAAATTAAATGGACCACACTGGGAGAATCCAAACCACCCTGGCATACCCTGGTCTATTTTAGGCCCACAGCACGCTAGGACCCCAGGGAAACCCCCAGTACCATGGGCTATAGCACACTGATTTGGCTCAGAAATGCACCGTTCGCACTGTTTTGCCTATTTGTCCACCCAAATAGTTACAAAAAATTAAACGGACCACACTGGGTCGATCACCAACCTCCCTGGCATGCCTCGAATGATTTTTGGCCCACAGCACACCCGAACCCTAGGCCTAAACCTGAAACCATGGGCTATAGCACAGAGATTTGGCTCGAACATGCCCTGTTCAGGCTGTTTCGCATGTTTGCCCACCCAAATAGCCACAAAAATTAAATGGACCATATGGAATAATCCCCAACCTGCCTGGCATACCCCGGTCAATTTTTAGCCCTTATCACGCCCGGACCCCAGGCCCACCCTCAAAATTGTAGGCTATAGCACACTAATTAGGCCCAAAAATGCCCCGTTCATATCGTTCTGCCTGTTTGTACACCTAATTGGCCACAAAAAATTAAACAGACCATACTGGGATGATTCCTAACCTTCATGGCACACATTAGTTTATTTTTGGCCCACAATTCGCCCAGACCTCGGGCCCATCCTCGAAACCATGGGCTAAAAATTGATAAAGGCGTGCCAGGGAAGTTGGGGATCATCCCAGTGTGGTTCGTTTCTCTATTCGAGGATATTTGGGTGGTCAAATAGGCAAAACAGCATAAAATGGGTATTTTTGAGCCAAAAAATGGGTGAAACGGCATGAATGGGACATTTTCAAGCCAAATCAGTGTGTTATTGCCCACGGTTGGGGGTGGGCTCGGGGTTCGGGGGTGCCTCGGGCCAAAATCAATCGGGTCATATTAGGGAGGTTGGGGATCATCCAGTGTGGTCCATTTCTTTATTCGAGGCTATTTGGGTGTTCAAATGGGTGAAACAGCATGAGTGGGCAATTTCGGGCTAAATAAGTGTGATATAACCCACAATTTTGGGAGTGGGCCCAGGGTTTGGGGGTTAGCATCTGTCAAAAATCGACCAGGGCATGTTAGGGAGGTTTGGGATCATCCCAGTGTGGTCAGTTTATTTATTTGAGGACATTTGGGTGGTCAAATGGTCAAAACAGCATGATTGGGGTATTTTTGTGCCAAATCAGTGTGCTATGGCCAACGGTTTTGAGGGTGGGCTCAGGGGTTCCATGACCTAAAAATCGACCGAGGCGTGCCAGGGAGGTTGGGGATCATCCCAGTGTGCTCCATCTTTTTATTTGATTCTTTTTGTATGGCCAAATGGGCCGAACGGCGTGAACGGGGCATTTTCGAGCTAAATCGGTGTGTAGTAGCCTACGGTTTTGGGGATGGGACCTAGGTCTATAGCACACCAATTTGGCCCGAAAATGCCTCGTTCATGCGGTTTCGCCCGTTTGACCACCCAAATAGCCTACAATAAATGAAAGAACCACACTGGGATGATCCCCAACCTCTCTGGCATACCTTGATAGATTTTTGGCCGACGGCACCCCAGACCCCAAGCCCACCCCCAAAATCATAGGCTATAGCATACTAATTTGGCCTAAAAATGCCCCGTTCATGCCAATTCACCCATTTGACCTCCCGAATGGCCTCAAATAAATAAACAGACCACACTGGGATGATCCCAACCTCCCTGGCACACCCCAGTCAATTTTTGTCCTACGGTACCCTCGTATCCCAGGCCCACCCTCAAAACCGCGGGCAATAACACACCGATTTGGCCCAAAAATTCCCCATTCGTGCTATTTCGCCTGTTTAGCGATTCAAATGGCCTCAAAAAAATAAACGGACCATACTGGGATAATCCCCAACCTCCTTGGCATGCCTCAATCAAGTTTTGGCCTACGGCACCTCCGGACCACGAGCCCACCTCCAAAACCGTAGGCTATATAACAACGATTTGGGTTGAAAATGCCCCATTTGCACAGTTTTGCCTGTTTCACCACACAAATAACCTCGAATAAATAAACGAATCACACTGGGACGATCCCCAACCTCCCTAGCATGCCCAGATCAATTTTCAGCATACAGCACCCCTGAACCCTAGGCCCACCCCCAAAACCGTTGGCTATAGCACACCGATTTAGCTCAAAAATGCCTCGCTCAAGCCGTTTTTCCCGTTCGACCATCCAAATGGCCTCGAATAAATAAATGGACCACACTGAGATGATCCCTAACCTCCCTGGCATTACCCAATTGATTTTTAGCCCACGGAACCCCCGTACCCTGGGCCCACCCAAAAAACTGTAAGTTATAACACACCAATTTGTCCCGAAAATGCCCCATTCATGCTGTTTCACCCGATTGACTATCCAAATGGCCTCGAATAAATAAACAGAGCATATAGGGATGATCCCAACCTCCCTAGCATGCCTCAGTCGATTTTTAACCTACGCACCCTCAGACCATAAGCCCTTTCCCAAAATTATGGGCTATAGCATACCGATTTGACTCGAAAATACCCCATTCTCACTGTTTCGCCCATTTGACCACCCAAATAGCTTTGAATAAATAAACGAACCATAATGCAAAGATCCCTAACCTCCCTAACATGCCCCGATTGATTTTCTGCCAACGACATCCATAGACCCTGGGCCCAACCCCAAAACTGTGGGCTATAACACATGGATTTAGCCTGAAAATGCCCCATTTGTGATATTTTACCCGTTTGACCAACCAAATGGCCTCAAATAAATAAAAGGACCACACTGGGATGATCCCCAACCTCCCAGGAACACCCGAATCAATTTTTGGCCCACGGCACCACCGAACCCCTGGCCCACCCCCAGAACTGTTGGCTATACCATAACTATTTGGCTCAAAAATTCCTCGTTAATGTTGTTTTGCCTGTTTGACCAGGTAAATCGCCTCCAATAAATAAACGGACCATACTGGGATGATCCCCAACTTCCCTGACATGCCTCGGTCAACTTTTGGCCAACGGCACCTCCGGAATGCAGGCCCACCCTTGAAACCGAGGGATATAGCACATCGATTTGGCCCGAACATGCACCGTTTGCACCGTTTTGCCCTGTTGACCACCCAAATGGCCTTGAATAAATAAACGGACCATACTGGGATGAACCCCAGCCTTTCGGGCACACCCTAGTCAATTTTTGGCCCACGGTATCCCCGGACCGGACCCATCCCCAAAACCGTGGTCTATAGCTCATTGATTTGGCCCAAAAATGCCACATTTGAGCCATTTCGCCTGTTTGACCACCCAAATGGCCTTAAATAAATAAACGGACCACACTGGGATGGTCTCCAACCTCCTTGTTATGTCCTGGTATATTTTTGACCCACGACACCCCCAGACCTCAGGACCTTCCCCAAAATCGTGGGCTATAGCACACCAATTTAGCTCAAAAACACCCCATTTGCGTCTTTTATCCCGTTTGACCACTCCAATGGCCTCAAATAAATAAAAAAACCACACTGGGATGATCCCCAACCACCCTGGCATACCCCGGCCGATTTTTGACCCATGGAACCCTGGACCACGGGCTCACCCACAAAACTATGGCTATAACACATCAATTTGGCATAAAAATTCCCGTTCGCGCCATTTCACCCGTTTGACCACCAAAATGGTCTCGAATAAATAAACAGACCATACTGGGATGGTCCCCAACCTCCCTGGTATGCCCCAATCAATTTTCAGCCCACGCCACCCTCGGACACCGATCTAATTCCCTAAATCGTGGGCAATAACACACCAATTTATCCTGAAAATGACCCGTTTGCATAGTTTTGCCTGTTTGACGACCCAAATAGCCTCGAATAAATAAACGGACCATACTGGGACGATCCAAAACTTCCCTGACATGATCCGTTTGATTTTTTGCCCATGACACCCCCAGACCTCAGGCCTACCCCCGAAACCGTGGGCTATAGCACATTGATTTGGACCAAAAATGTCGTGTTCATGCTGTTTCCCCGGTTGACCACCCAAATAGCCTCGAACAAATAAACGGACCACATTGGCACGATCGCCAACCTCCTTGGAATGTCCCAATCTATTTTTGACCTACGATGCTCCCGAATCCTTGGACCACCCCTAAAATCGTGGGCTATAGCACACCGATTTAGCTCGAAAATGACAAGTTTGCACCGTTTTGCCCTTTTGACCACCCAAATAGCCTTGAATAAATAAACGGACCACATTGGGATGATCCCCAGACTCCCTGGCATGCCCTAGTCGATTTTTGGCCTGTGGCACCACCGAACCCCAGGCCCACCCCCAAAATCGTGGGCTATAGCGCACCGATTTAGCCCGAAAATACTACATTCGCGCTATTTTGCCTGTTTGACCACCTAAATAGCCTTGCATAAATAAACGGACCACATTGGGATGGTCCTGAACCTCCCTGGTATGCCCCGGTCGATTTTCGGCCCACGGCACCCCAAACCCCAGGCCCACCCCAAAAACCGTGGGCTATAACACATTGATTTAGCTAGAAAACATCCGGTTCGCGTTGTTTAGACCGTTTGACCACTCAAACAGCCTCGAATAAATAAATAGACCACACTGGGACAATCCCCAACCACCCTAGAATGCCTCCCTTAAATTTTGGCCTGTGGCCCTCGTAGACCTAGGGCTTACCCCCAATACCATGGGCTATAGCACATTGAATTGGCACGAAAATGCCCCATTTGCACTGTTTTACTCCTTTGACCACCCAAATGGCCTCAAATAAATAAGCGGACCATAGTGGGACGATCCCCAACCTTTCTAGTACACCCTGGTCAATTTTTTGCCCACGATACCCCTAACCCCGATCCCACCCCCGAAACCATGGGCTATAGCACATTGATTTATCTCAAAATGCCCCGTTCGCACCATTTTGCCTATTTGACCACCCAAATAGCCTCGAATAAATAAATGGACTGCACTGGGATGATCTCCCTGGCACACCCTGTTTATTTTTTGGCCCACAGTAACCCCAGACCCAACCCCAAAACTATGGGCTATAGCACACCAATTTGGCCCGAAAAATGCCCTGTTTGTGCTGTTTCACTCGTTTGACCACCCAAATAGCCTCAAGTAAATAAGCGGACAATATTGGGAAGATCCTCAACCCCTCTGGCAAGCCTCAATCAAATTTCAGCCCATGGAACCCCTGGACCCCGAGCTCACCCCCAAAACCATGGGCTATAGCTCACCGATTTGGCTCAAAAATACCCCATTCATGTTGTTTTGCCTATTTGACCTTTGAAATGGCCTCAAATAAATAAAAGAACCATACCGGGACTATCCCCAACCTCCCTCACATACTTCGGTCAATTTTTGGCCCATGAAAACCCCGGACCCTAGGTCCGCCCCCGAAACCATGGGCTATAGCACACTGATTTAGCCCAAAAATGCCCTATTTGTGCCTTTTAACCTATTTGACCATGTAAATGGCCTCGAATAAATAAACAGACCATACTGGGATAAACCCCAACCTCCCTAGCTCACCCCGGTCGATTTTCGACCAACAGCACCCTCAGACCCCGAGCCCACCACCAAAAATATGGGCTAGCACATTGATTTGGCTCGAAAATCCCCTGTTTGTATTGTTTTGACCATTTAACAACCTAAATGGCCTCGAATAAATAAATGGACCACACTGGGACGATCCCTAACCTCCTTGGCATGCCCTGGTAAATTTTTAGCCCACGACACCCCCGTAGCCTATGCCCACCCCCAAAACCATAGCCTATAGCACACCGATTTGGGCCGAAAATGCACCGTTTGTACCGGTTTGCCTGTTTAACCATACAAATAGCCTCGAATAAATAAACGGACCACACTTGGATGATCCTTAACCCCTTCGACATACCCCAATCAATTTTTAGCCTACGACAACCCTGGACTTCAGGCCCACCCCTTAAACCATGGGCTATAGCACATCGATTTGTCTCAAAAATGCCATGTTCACGCCGTTTCGCCCGTTTGACCACCCAAATGGCCTCAAATAAATAAACGGGACACACTGGGACAATCCCTAACCTCCCTGGCATACCTCAATCGATTTTTGCGCTGCAGAACCCTTAAACCTCGGGCCCACTCCCAAAATCGTGGGCTATAGCACACCGATTTGGCCCAAAAATTCTCCGTTTGTGCCGATTTGCCCGTTTGACCACCCAAATGGTATCAAATAAATAAACGGACCACACTGGATTAATCCCCAACCTCTCTGGCATAGCACACCAATTTATCTTGAAAATGGCCCATTCGCACCGTTTAGGCCGTTTGACCACCTAAATGGCCTCGAATAACTAAATGGACAACACTAGGATAATCCCTAACCTCCCAGGCATGCCCCTATCAATTTTTTGCCCACGGCACCCCTGGACTCCGTGGCTTCCCCCAAAATCGTGGTCTATAGCTCACTGATTTGGCTTTAAAAAGCCTCGTTTATGCTGTTTTGCCCGTTTGACGAAATAAATGGCCTCAAATAAATAAAAGGACCAAACTTGGATGATCCTCAACCCCCTTGGCACCCCTCAGTTAATTTTTGACCCACGATACCCCGAAACCCCGTGCCCACCCCTAAACCGTGGGCTATAGCACACCAAATTGGCCTAAAAATGCCCAGTTTACATCGTTTTGCCTGTTTGACCACCTTCTTAGCCTCGAATAAATAAATGGGCCATACTAGGATGATCCCCAACCTTCCTGGAACACGCCGATTGATTTTTGGCCCGCAAAATCCCTGAACCTTGGTCCCACCCTAAAAAATGTGGGCTATAGCACACCGATTTGGCTCGAAAATATTTTTTTCGCGTCGATTAGCTCATATGACCACCCAAATGGCTTCAAAGAAATAAACAGACCACACTGAGATGATCCGCAACCTTCCTGGCACCCCCGAATCAATTTTTAGCCTATGGTACCCCCCGAACCCCGAGCTCACCCTCAAAATTGTGGGCTATAGCGCACCGATTTGGCCCGAAAATGCCCCATTCGCTCTGTTTCGCCAGTTTTACCACCCAAATAGCCTCAAATAAATAAACAGACCATATTGGGATGATCCCCAACCTCGCTGTCATGCTACGATCCATGTTTGGCTGACAATACCCTGGGGCACCCCAAAAATTATGGGTTATAGCACATCAATTTGGCCAAGAAAATTCCCCGTTCATGCTGTTTCACCCGTTTGACCACCCAAATGGCCTCGAA
>NC_061114.1:113643732-113644548 GCF_002878395.1 Capsicum annuum
ACTGTGGGCTATAGCACGCCGATTTAGCTCGAAAATGCCCCATTTGCACCGTTTTGCCCATTTGACCACTTAAATGGCCTCGAATAAATAAATAAACCACACTGGGATAATCCCTAACCTCCCTGGAATTCCGAAGTCTATTTTTGGCCCACGGCACCCCCGGACCTCAGGCCACCCCCAAAACCGTAGGGTATAGCACACTAATTTGGCCCAAAAATTCCCTGTTTGCATCGTTTTGCTCGTTTAACCATCCAAATGGGCTCGAATAACTAAACGGACCACACTGGGATGATCCCCAACCCCCCTGGCATGCTTGGTCAAGTTTTGACCGATGGTTCCCCCGAACCCCAGGCCCACCTCCAAAACCATGGGCTATAGCACACTAATTTATCTCTAAAACAGCCTCTTTCATGCCGTTTCACCTGTTTAACCACCCAAATGGTCTCGAATAAATAAACAGACCAAACTGGGATGATCCTCAACCCTCCTAGCATGCCCCTATTGATTTTTGATCGACGAAACCCCCGAACCCCGAGCCCACCCTCAATATCGTGGGTTGTGGCACACCAATTTTGCCCGAAAATACTCCGTTCAAGCCGTTTCGCCCGTTTGACCATACAAATCGCCTTGAATAAATAAACGGACTATATCGGGAAGATCAAAAACCTCTCTGGCCCGCCCCAATCAATGTTTGGTCCACGAAAACCTCGAACCCCGGCCCTCCACCAAAACTGTGGGCTATAGCACAAGGATTTGGCTTGAAAATGCCCTGTTCGCGCTGTTTCACCCATTTGACTACCCAAATAGCCTCAAATA
>NC_061114.1:113647548-113648447 GCF_002878395.1 Capsicum annuum
GGCACACCCCGTTGATTTTCGACCAACAGAACCCTCGGATCCCGAGCCCACCACCAAAAATATGGTCTAGCACATCGATTTCGCCCGAAAATCCCCCGTTCGCACTGTTTTACCCATTTAACCACCCAAATGGCCTTGAATAAATAAATGGACCACACTGGGACAATCCCTAACCTCCCTGTTATGACTTGGTAAATTTTTGGCCCACGACACCACCGTAGCTCGGGCCCACCCCTAAAACCATAGGCTATAGCACATTGATTTGGCCTAAAAATGCTCCATTCGTGCTGTTTTGCCTATTTGACCATACAAATAGCCTCGAATAAATAAAAGGACCACACATGGACGATCGTCAACCCCCCTAGCACACCCCGATCGATTTTTGTCCTACGGCACCCCGGGACCCCTGGCCCACCCCTTAAACCATGGGCTATAGCACATCGATTTATCTCAAAAATACCTTGTTCACGCCGTTTCGCCTGTTGGACCACCCAAATGGCCTCAAATAAATAAATGAGACACACTGGGACAATCCTAACCTCCTTGGCATACCCCAATCAATTTTTGGCCTGCAGAACCCCCAAACCTCAGCCCCACTCCCAAAATCGTGGGCTATAGCACACCAATTTGGCCCAAAAATGCCCCGTTCGCATCGATTTGCCCGTTTGACCACCCAAATGGTATCAAATAAATTAATGGACCACACTGGAATAATCCCCAACCTCCCTGGCATGCTCCGGTTAATTTTTGGCCCGTGGCGCCCCTGGACCCCGGGCTCACCCTCAAAATCATGGGTTATAGCACACCGATTTATCTTGAAAATAGCCCGTTCGTACCGTTTAGGCTGTTTGACCATCCAAATAGCCTCAAATAACTAAACGGATAACACTATGATAATC